>NC_141732.1:65975691-66272538 GCF_971803275.1 Cyanistes caeruleus
TTCCCTTCCCAAACCTTCCCTTCCCTTCCCAAACCTTCCCTTCCCTTCCCAAACCTTCCCTTCCCTTCCCAAACCTTCCCTTCCCAAACCTTCCCTTCCCAAACCTTCCCTTCCCAAACCTTCCCTTCCCAAACCTTCCCTTCCAAACCTTCCCAAACCTTCCCAAACCTTCCCAAACCTTCCCTTCCCAAACCTTCCCAAACCTTCCCAAACCTTCCTTCCCTTCCCAAACCTTCCCTTCCCTTCCCTTCCCAAACCTTCCCTTCCCTTCCCTTCCCAACCTTCCCTTCCCTTCCCTTCCCTTCCCTTCCCTTCCCTTCCCTTCCCTTCCCTTCCCTTCCCTTCCTTCCTTCCCTTCCCTTCCCTTCCCTTCCCTTCCCTTCCCTTCCCTTCCCTTCCCTTCCCTTCCCTTCCCTTCCCTTCCCTTCCCTTCCCTTCCCTTCCCTTCCCTTCCCTTCCCTTCCCTTCCCTTCCCTTCCCTTCCCTTCCCAAACCTTCCCAAACCTTCCCTTCCCTTCCCTTCCCAATCCTTCCCTTCCCAAACCTTCCCTTCCCTTCCCTTCCCAAACCTTCCCTTCCCTTCCCAAACCTTCCCTTCCCTTCCCAAACCTTCCCTTCCCTTCCCAAACCTTCCCTTCCCAAACCTTCCCTTCCCAAACCTTCCCTTCCCAAACCTTCCCTTCCCAAACCTTCCCAAACCTTCCCAAACCTTCCCAAACCTTCCCAAACCTTCCCTTCCCAAACCTTCCCAAACCTTCCAAACCTTCCCAAACCTTCCCAAACCTTCCCTTCCCAAACCTTCCCTTCCCAATACTTCCCTTCCCAAACCTTCCCAAACCTTCCCAAACCTTCATAAACCTTCCCAAACCTTCCCAAACCTTTCCAAACCTTCCCAAACCTTCCCAAACCTTCCCAAACCTTCCCTTCCCAAACCTTCCCGAAACCTTTCCAAACCTTCCCCTTCCCTTCCCTTCCCTTCCCTTCCTTCCCTTCCCCCTTCCCCAAACCTTCCCTTCCCAAACCTTCCCTTCCCAAACCTTCCCTTCCCTTCCCTTCCCTTCCCTTCCCTTCCCTTCCCTTCCCTTCCCTTCCCTTCCCTTCCCTTCCCTTCCCTTCCCTTCCCTTCCCTTCCCTTCCCTTCCCTTCCCTTCCCTTCCCTTCCTTCCCTTCCCTTCCCTTCCCTTCCCTTCCCTTCCCTTCCCTTCCCTTCCCTTCCCTTCCCTTCCCTTCCCTTCCTCCTTCCTTCCCTTCCCTTCCCTTCCCTTCCCTTCCCTTCCCTTCCCTTCCCTTCCCAAACCTTCCCTTCCCTTCCCAAACCTTCCCTTCCCTTCCCAAACCTTCCCTTCCCTTCCCAACCTTCCCTTCCCTTCCCTTCCCTTCCCTTCCCTTCCCTTCCCTTCCCTTCCCTTCCCTTCCCTTCCCTTCCCTTCCCTTCCCTTCCCTTCCCTTCCCTTCCCTTCCCTTCCCTTCCCTTCCCTTCCCTTCCCTTCCCTTCCCTTCCCTTCCCAAACCTTCCCAAACCTTCCCAAACCTTCCCAAACCTTCCCAACCTTCCCAAACCTTCCCAAACCTTCCCAAACCTTCCCAAACCTTCCCAAACCTTCCCAAACCTTCCCTTCCCAAACCTTCCCTTCCCTTCCCTTCCCTAACCTTCCCTTCCCTAACCTTCCCTTCCCTTCCCAAACCTTACCTTCCCTTCCCAAACCTTCCCAAACCTTCCCTAACCTTCCCTTCCCTTCCCAAACCTTACCTTCCCTTCCCAAACCTTCCCAAACCTTCCCAAACTTTCCCAAACCTTCCCAAACCTTCCCAAACCTTCCCTTCCCAAACCTTCCCTTCGCAAACCTTCCCTTCCCAAACGTTCCGAAACCTTCCCAAACCTTCCCAAACCTTTCCTTCCCAAACCTTCCCAAACCTTCCCAAACCTTCCCAAACCTTCCTTTCCCAAACCTTCCCAAACCTTCCCAAACCTTCCCAAACCTTCCCAAACCTTCCCAAACCTTCCCAAAACTTCCCTTCCCTAACCTTCCCAAACCTTCCCAAACCTTCCCTTCCCAAACCTTTCGTACCTTCCCGCAGCTTACCTTCTCGCACCTTCCCTTCCCGCACCTTCTCTTCCTGCACCTTCCCTTCCTAACCTTCCCGCACCTTCCCCTCCCTTCCCTTCCCTCATTCTATTCCATCCCTATATTGCACCTAAATCTTGCACCCTGTGATTGTAGAAGGGACTAAGCATTACCTTTCTTAAGATGCTCTGACCGTACGTCTTCGTGCTTTCATCTGTGCAGCCCGAGGCTTTCATCTGCAAGCTCTAGTGAAGCACACTGTGTCTACTGTCAATTAGAAAATTTAATTTTGCCATCCTCGTAGACAGACACATAATGCACCAGAGTTTAGTGCTTCCACCATGTGGATTCATGCCAGCTGAGGTGCTGGTTCTAGAGGTACAGCAAGACACCAGTTCTTGAGTGTTTGTTTTTTAAATATTGTATTATGTTTACATGTTCCTATTAATAGAGGCTGACATTTAGCTGGCTACACACTGTGTCAGTTGCTTGAGATTCTTGGATTAGAATAAAACAAACATCATGATTCATTTACTGAAGCTGTAGGAAAAACTCTTGCAAGAAGTGAAAGATTTCAGCTGGCGTGATTTCTCTTCCTCTTTTGCAGGCATGATGCTGAAAGTGAATTGTGATGTGCTTGGAAGAGGTAAATAGGAGTGCAATATATAAACATACAGATAGGCAATTGTAGTAATATATAGTAGAGGAGGCATATAGTAAGCGCAAAGAACTAACACAAATTTGAAAATACATATATGGGTGAGTGGCACACCATATTGGCTTTATCCAGTATATGAAATAAAATATTTCATTTTTCCTGCATTGAATCCTTCTATCTTTACTTTGATGAAGCACTCTCTGAGGTCAATGACTATTCTAAGAGAAGAAAAACTCCAAAATAGTGTCTGCATTCGCTTGGTAGAAGTTAAAATTGATGTTCATGCCGTAGGTTTAGTCAATGCATAGTGGTCTGATTCTGATTTCAAGCGAACACAAATTAAAACTGACTGTCCTGAAGCGAGTGGAGCTGCTGAGAAGTGAAACTCCTGTTAAATCACAGTCAAACCTACAGATGCATTTTTAACCAGGCAGATTTCCTCTTTTTTATTCTGAAACGTGGAAGAATAGACACTGAGAGCCACCTGGGAAGTATTATGTGAAGTGGAAAAGGCTAGGACGAGTTGAGTTATAGGAGCAGAAGTTGATATCTATGCCATTAAACAGTGCCTAAGAATACCCACAGGCACAGGAATCCAGCAGCACCTCTGCTAGCAATTTTCTGCAAGGGTCTCTCTTATGGCCTATGGTGACAAGGCCAACAATTCCCTGGTACAGAAACATTGCCACACAACTTTCCCAGAAGACAGCCTGGATGTCACCTTTCTATTCTGGTGAACAGGAGGTCTGAACCTTTGATCTGCTGGTACTCATCAGCTGGTATTAGTTTCAGAAAAAGTTTCTTGATGTTTTTAAGCTAATAGTGTTGCTGTATCCTTTGTCAAACATATCTAGCTACTGTATTTTATGCCTTTATGAAGAATTTCAGATGTTTTTTAAAAAAATAAGGAACAGGCATTAATCAATTTGCACACAACACATAGAAAATATTTGCCACAAACAGAAAGTCTTAACACAATCTTTAAAACAACGAGATTAAGTCTTAGTAAAGACATTGCCATTTCCTCCATAGCCTGATGCTGTCTCTTTGCATTATTGCATTCTTTTGCTCCTAAAAGTTTGTTGGAAAATGCGAGACTAGTGCTCCATTTGCACCCAGCTGACTTGATTTGATAGGAAAAACTCACACCTCTGCAACACAGAAAGAGGGAAACAAATGGCAGTCACAGGGATTTTTGGCTTGGTCTCCTGGATGATTGGATATTTAGATTCACCTCATGGTAGAATACATGACGCTGTCCTGTCCAAAGGAGGAGGTAGAGCTTGGAATGATATAATATTCCAAAGACAGAGCTAAAGGGTTTTTTTCCTGGTATAAATTCATAGTCTAAAAAATGTGTCCAGGCTTTTGTGTTCTGGAGCTCAGGAGGATGCACAAGCATGGGACAAATATCAGACAACTTCCTGGTAGCCATATAGTTTTAGGACACTATTAGTGCAGGTTAACAGCAGTTACAGTGAGAAATAATGATATCTAGTGGAAGAATTTGGAATAACAAATCTGTAAATCAGGATAGCACCAATTCCCCTGAGAGCATACCCCATTGGAGGCAAATTTTGAGGAAGATGGTTAACCCGTGAGCAAAGGAGAGGTAGCAGCCAGTCCCTTATCAGCTTCATGCAGTAAAGTGTGCACTAGAGTGCATAGCTAGAGAGAAATGATGACAGGAAAAAATCCTTCTCCTTTTGCTATTTTCCTTCCCTTCTTCCAAATCCTTTCAGCCTCCAGTACTGAACCTGTCATGTTGTGAGTCTCAGAGATGTAGTCACATCTGCAAACCAAGATTATTAAAAGTAATTATTAATTTTTACCAGTAGAGGTATTATTAAAGACACTTACTAGTCATGTAACATTTTAGCATTTTATATACCAAACTGGAGGATTATTATATTTGTATATATATCTATATATATGTTTTATTTGACTGTTAAAGAGGGGAAGAAAACACCTTAATTATATAAAAGAGGATCTCATTGGCAGGATACATCCATTTCTGCTCCTGATAAGAAGTTAGGCTACAACCTGTTAGCCTAAATTCTTTTAAAATAATTGCCATACAGTGTAGGCTTTTTTTCCTAGAAGGGAGACTATTAATACATGTCAGAGAAGGGCTGTACATGGTAGCAGTGTTCTGTCCTAACACCTTAAACAAGTAATGCAACCTATTGCTCTGCAAACACAGGCTTCATAAATATCATATGCATACAGATACTACAATATGATTAAAGGTAGTTGTTGTTTTTCATACAAATTTGTATTATATTTATCTTGGGACAGACTTCCCTTTCTCAGTGAAATGTGACATGTTTACCAATCTTCTCTCAGTGTGGATCACAGGTGGTATAAAAGGTAAAAGTTTTTTGTGGGCCACTGCTACCTCACCCAGTGTGTCACCCTGTGCTTTGTGGGCTTTGCTGAAGGGGGCTGAGTCTGGTAATCTTGGGCTAGATAAAACTGCTAGAGGAATGGGAACAGCTAGTGTAATTTTGCCTCTGTTATCAAGCTGAGTTGTCTGAAGTGGCCTGAATTTCTTACACAATATGCTTTATCCCTTGTGTTTATATAGTAGTTCTATTTGAGAGAACAAGGTTTATGTGTTGAAAAATGCTGGAGTGCGGCAGAGGTCAAATGTACATACTGTACAGCAAACACCAAGAGTAATTTGTGCACCTGTATTTTTGGAAAATGCTTCTTTGTGAGTTACAGTAAAGTGCTTTCTGAAGCTGGGAATGTCTCATTTTTTATTGACTTAAGTTTGCTTTCAGCTTGAAAACTTAAAATTCAAAGATTAGGTTTAGAAAATTAGTTTGAGTAGGTGTTTTCAGGTTTGTTACTATGAGAAAGAAAATATGGACTATCTGAGTGCTTATTTTTTGTTAAAGAGGAGACATCATGCATTCAGAACAATGAAAAAGCATATAATTTACAAGAATTAGGCCTTATTATGACATAATTACATCTTTAAAACTATGATAAAGGAAAGCTATAGTGTCTATGTGTACCTGGATATAGTAACACATAAGTATCAATTATAAGATAAATAGGTGTCATCCTCATTCATGTACTTTTCCTGAAGACTGAAATGTAAATCAGTTACACAGATTTTGCCAGAATAAAAGAAATTTTATTGGCAAAGGTGTAAACTTAAAGGGTGTAAATTTAAAATTATAGTGACTCTGAAATGAATAATTCTTGCAGAGGTAGAGAAATACATGCAGAAATATTGTTTACAAATGCAATTCAATAAGCCTGTAGTTTCTCTATGAATACATAATAATTTTGAACAAGTGTAATTCCTGCAGATAGACTTTCAGGTACAGATTAAGCTGCTCTTTTTAATTTCTTTATAAAAGTGCAGAAATGTATTTTTCTTTGTATAGTATGATTAATATCAGCATAAATTCATTTAAATTTCGCACCATAAGCCTTTAGAAATTAAGTAAATGTGGCTACAATTTTGTAAAATACTAGATGCTGCTGCAAGATTCTTCATACCAAGATACAGAACTACAATAGAACTACAAAGACATACATTTTTAATACGTTGAACAATTTCATCTTTTTTAAAAAGAAAGAATAAACAGATGTAACACAGCATTCATGGCAAGAACATGTTTAATTTTACACTCTGATGTTGGACTCGTGCAGGGATTTCAGCAGTTTGAAGGACAAATTCACACAAGAAAATCTCTCTTCCTCTGATCCTGCTGTATTGTAATTTTACTTTGGTATTCTTGCATTTCTGCATGTTTAGATTTTTTCTTCTCCTGTCCAAGGATGACTTTTCTAACATTATGTTTTTAAATCTGACAAGGTCATACAAGCTAAAAAAAAGAAAAAGAAGAAGGGTCATCAAAAGGGGAAAAATAACAGAACTACAGTGAAATGGCTCTCTGTTGGCCTTTGTATCGATTCAGAGTGTGTCAAAAGGGTCTTTTGTCGTGCCCCTACCACGGCATACTAATTTGCTAGATCAAGTCTGTCAGAATATCGACTGGAAGTAAAGAACTACAGTGGCAGCTTTTGTGTTTCATACAGCAGGGAGCCTGTGTGTGAAACAGGATTATCAGAGGGTCATGAAGAGAGTCAAGGGATGTCCATCACTTCCCTTCTGGTAATGTAATGGGGCGGGTGCCTGGATGTGATTAAGATGTAGGACACAGGAGGCATAGCAGTGAACAAATCAGACACACACACACACACATGCAAATCAGGTTGGCTGCTGTTAACCACATGTTTTTAATGAAAAATCCTGAGACAGACCAAACAAATATCTAAATAGCTGTATTCTGATTAAATATCAAACTGTATGTCTGATGCCTGCTTCCTTGTGTGTATGTGTAGAAAACGTACAACACATACAAGAAAGAATTTAATTATTTTTTTATTTTAATTTTTTAATGCAACATTCCAATCTACAAGTGGTTTTTTCTGCTTTATTATTATTATTTTTTTAAAATGTCATATATAGCATTGCTGGATGACTACAGCAAACATCCAGGGGATGTACAAAGATAAAGTGGTGCTTTGTGCTATGGCTATGCTTATACACCACATTCAGACAGGATGTTCATCACTCTGCTGTGGGTTTAGCCTTGACTTAGATGTCATTGTCATTCTAATATACCATGAGCAAAATATCTTTCTAGAAATCAGGAAAAAAATAGAAGTATTTGTAGTGCCTGAACAATACATAGGCTTGGTAAGTGCCTCTTTTTAAAATTGTGGCAGGGAATGTCTGCTTCCTGGAGATTCAGGCTGCATCTCTGTAGCTTATCTAAGAGCTGTAAGGAGCTTTCTGGTACACACTGACATGATTTGCAATCCCTGTCATCTGTACAATCCATTTTTCCAGAGCTTTGCTCCTAATCTTTAATCCTTTATTTCTGAAAATTCGGAACTAAGTAGGAAAACAATGTAAGAGGCCAAGGCAACAATGGATTTTACATATGTAGCTTTTGAAGGTCTGTTCCAAACCCCGTGGACCAGGGGAGGGATCTGGACAAGCATTCTGCAGCTTGCAGCAGTCTATATATTCATTAGACCTGCAATAGCTGTCTCAGTCAGCTTATCAATGGAACACCAAAACATGGAAAAGTCTGTCTATTTCTTGTTCCCCTATTTGCTACCAGGCAAGAGTAAGGCAGTGTCAAGAGCCAAGGATTCCATGGAGAAAACCACTTTTTCCTCTTTTTCTTTTCCTCTCCCTTTCTCTTTTATTTCTTCAAGAAGCAGGAAAAGTTTGTAACTTTTTTATAAAGGAAGTGTTACTCTGAATGCATAGATAGTATTCTGTTCCTTTTGAAGACAAAGCAAAGTTCTTGTGGGACATAATGTAAATAAAGTAGCTCCCTGTTTTGCATGTAACTATTTTATCTCCCCTAAAAATGGGCTAGTATTTGAAAGCTGTACAAATGATATCCTGCTCAGAGCCAAAAGGTTTCTCAAAGACAGCCAAACACTGCTCTGCCTGCAGTTGTCTAACAAATGATGTCCAACAAAAAGGTCTTGTGAGGGTAGGCATACCTAGAAATACTGATTTTGATTTTGTTTTTTGTACTTCAATTAAGAACTAGTGGGCAGATATTAAGTAGCATCTGCACAAAGAGGAAAGGAAATCACACAAGTCCATAACAGGTGAGCTTTGATTTGTTTTCAATGTCTTTGTTCACTAAGGTTGGTGATGTGCAATATTCATTGCAATAGGAGCTCATGGCAGGGCGAAGCAATACTTATTAGAAAATAGCTTTTCTGTGCATATCTCAGGTGGAAGCAACTCCTGTCATAGTTATCAACTCTGTGGAGCTTCAAGGACAGAAGCATGTCATAGAGAATGAATATATGAAAGGAAGAGGTGAGCCCTGGGAGCTTGTCTGACAGGAAAGTCTGACTCACTTCTTTCAAGACATGTCATGCGCCCATGGTCTGCTGCTGGAAACTACCCTTATTCCTGACGAGCAGTATTTTCCACTTACCCTTTGACCAAGAGATTTAAGGTTTAGCTCAGAGTCAGAGATCAGGCCTGAAGAAGGCAGAATGGTAAAAGGAATATTATTCTGAAAAATACAACTTTGCCATGGGTTTTTCTAAATCTCAGAACTTCTTTTCCAGGAGCAAAACTCATGATCCTGAAATGCCCCAATGAATAGAGCTAGCAGAGGTTGACTATTGAAAAATATACTCTCTAGGTGTACTAAGAAAGGAGAGCTACACAGAATATGTAAGACATACTTTTATATTTTGGGCCTCATGACAAATGGCAGTGTAATTACAGTATGAGGCATGTAAGCCAGTTGTGCAGAAGAGACATTATACATGAATGTCTTGTTAATGGTATGTCAAGTCTCCAAAGATGGAGGTATGCATCACATGCAAAGGGGAACACAGAGTGCAAACCAGTAGGATTTCTTATCAGAATGACACAACCTTCATGTAATTCTGTGGAAATGGTGGTAAGCATGGAAATGGAAAATACTAGTACATAAAACAGTGTTTTATCTGAGAAGGTAGAGCAATTCTTAGAGATCTGATGGCTTTCATCCTTTGAAGTTAGAGGAGATGTCAGAGTGGGAAAGGATCATGGCACATTACTTACTGACTGCCAAGGATGTGTAATGTGAAGGTCAAGATGTGACCTGATGCAATTGCATGGTCAGGATGGTTTCCATCCATGTCACCCAGCGAAATCTGAAATGCAAGCCAAACATATTTGAAAAGTAAAAGAAACGTATTTTTACAAAATGAGGAAGTGCAGTAGAAACACACAGCCAAGAAAAAATATTTCTTTATCCTGTCAAATTAATTTTTGTAATTTTGCAATACAATTTTTTTCCCTCTATCTTTTCTCAATCTCTTAAGACTCAGAATCAAAACCTGGAAGTAACATAATGCTGAGTGTGAAAATAATTTTTTACTCTTAAGGCTCTTAAGACTGTCCACCCCACCAAAGCCCTGGATTAGAGCCTATCACTTGTCACCAAAGATAGTTACAAAATACCCACTAGGAAAAAAATGCTCTGCACTAATATTCAGGATTTTTTCCCTTTGTCTGCACCCAGTGCTGCAAAATTCTGGAAACAAGTTAAAAATAAACCTATACAGAGCTCAGAGAGATGGTACAATGTGACCTGTCTTCCTGATGTATGGTTACTGGAAGTGATATACCTTAGCACTGAGCCTGCAGTTTTCATTTTTACCAAACAGCCATCCCTACACATGTTCACTAAGGTTTAAAGCAAAGGAGCTAACTACAGTTTGCTGGCTGAACTCCAAAACAAATAGTTGTGCTCTGCCTACTTAAAAGTCCCCATTACTTTTACATGTACATGATATCTAACTATTTCCTATTGCTACATAGAATATGTTTTCAGGCAATTTTTTACTCATTTCTAGAAATTTCTTTAGTTCTGTATGTGATCATATATAGAGTTATATTCTAAAGCACACGCATGTTAAGCAGTCCTCACTATCCTTTACCTGCTTCACAAATGTCTTAGGATTCTGACAAATGTCTTTAAATTGTTTTCATATACTTATTCTATTTTATTTCAGTCATTGCAATAGAAGATGCAAACAGTTTTAATGTTACTTGATAATTCTTCTACCCAAGTTACTTTCTGCATGCTGACAAAGCAGAACACTAGTTGCATTTTGATTTACTTTTTCCCCTACAATTTCTGACTGATGTATAAGTTTTTGGTAAACTGATATAAAGAAAATTAAAGTGTTCATTTTGGAATATTTTCTGAATCAATACAAGGCATTCCCATGACAGGGAAGGGACACAGGAAGAGCTTAGTTCCTTAATCTCAGTCATAAGGCCTTAATAACATGCTTCAATTCTACACTTCATCAAGAATCTTTAATGGGAATGTGAAGAGCCCTAGTCTTGGAAGGACTAGAATACTTTTGGACAGTTACAACTTCCTCAAGAAGAGCAGAAGAGAGTTGCTAACAACAGAGGAGTACTCAGAGCTCATAGTAAAGTGCTCTGTATGTACTATAATTTGAGGTCTCTGAAGATTTTAATGTGAAACAGATCAGAGCAATCTGTTTTTATTGAATTCTAAAGCCCTTGACCTGTGACAAAATGATGAACAAATTCTTTTAGCTTTCCTCTGGTTAAAGTCAATTTTTTTTTTATGTTGACATATAAAGTAAAGCATCTTAATGTCTTAATCTAAGCATATTTAAATACCGTTTGTAAAACACCTAATTATTTTATCTAAATAAAATAAAGTATTTTGCACAGGGCTTTTAGCTCTTTTGAACTGTATTGGAAATTATGTTCACTTATTCCAGCTTCCAAAACACATGGAAGTACTGCAGCGAGGCTGAGAGCAGGGGTCTGTCTGCAGCTGTGGCTAAAACACATCTCCCAGCAGGGATCCTGGCATGATTGACTCAGCATTACAGCTTCTCTTCCAGGTTACTCAAGAGACCATGGTATTAGAGAACAGGAGATGGCCACAATGCTATGCTTTAAGTCCATATATTCACATTGTGCCTGCTTGGATATACACAGGAGACATATTTTGGGACCTGACTGAGCTGTGATGATTAAAAAAACAGCATTTGGACCATGTAATTGTCACCACAAATTTCTATTTTATATCAGCACACAGCGGTCCAAATGCAATGGAGACCCTTACTTCAGAACAGGGATGGACTGGTGCATTTTTGAGCAATCCAGACATGACAGAACATGAAAATGTCATACACAGCCCAGAGAAGGGCAGCACAGCTGATAAAGGGACCAGAGCACAAGGCTGATGAGTTGCAGGTGATGGAGCTGGGGATGTTCAGACACTATAAAGTGAGGCTGAGTGGGAATTTACTGCCCTGTGGAACCACCAGAAAGGAGGCTGTAGCCTGGTGGGGGTCACTCTCTTCTCCCATGTAACAAGTAACAGGACAAAAGGAAACTGCTTCAAGTTGTGCCAGGGAAGGTTTAGATTAGATATAGGAAACATGTCTTCACTGAAAAGGGGGTCAAACAACGGAACAGGTTGCTCACAGGAGAGTGGTCAAATCACTGTCCCTGGAGGTATTTGAAAGATGTGTAGATGTGGCACTCAGGAACATGGTCAATGGTGAACACAGCAGTGCTGGTTTAATATTTGGATGTTTGGACTCAATTATCTTAAAGATCTTTTTCAGCCTTAATGATTTGATGATTTTGTGGTTATTGCTGCCACAGTGCAAAAAGACTCAATACGACAAATATACTGGTAGGTGTGTAACATGTAATGCAAAATTATTGTGGTTATATTTAACTCTGTTACTGTATTGTAATTGCATCTTTTCTTTGAAATACACATGCTCTGTTCCTTTCCTTTTTAACCTGTGACTTTCTTTGGATAGAGTTGGATCTTGGCTACTGAGGAAAGGGATACATGTTTATGACTAGATTCTCAGGTCTGTCAAATTTAGCACTAAAGGTAGTAGTAGTAGATGTTTTTCTGTTCTGCAAGGAGCTGTGTTAGAATAAAATTACATAGGGCAAGCAAAACATATGAACTGTGTGATTGCAGAGCACAAAACTATTCCTTGGTCCACTTACATTCTAGGACAGGAGACAACAAAGTTAATTAACTAGACCACTAACTAGCCCTGAGTCTAGTACTGTGATGTGGAGCTGCATACTGAAAAGTAATGCAAGGCCCTCTGTGCTGGGAGTCATGGAGCTGAACTTCATCAGGTGTTGCCTCTGTAGCCTCTACAAGCCACAGGTGAGAAGATATTGCAGAGGGATACCGGCTTCAGAGGGAGAACTACAAAAGTCAAGATGGAGCAATTCCTTAGATGCAGTCAGAAGATAAACTCTCTGAAGAAGACTGAATCTTAAATCCCACTACACTCCACAATTTAGTTCCCCTAACTATGAAATTTAACCTCACAATCTGTTTAATCTCACTGGCTCAGGACTGGTGAGGGCAATTTAAAGGCATGAGGGGCATGTGTTTTATTCCTTTTTATTTCTTTATTCCTTGTAGAGCTTGGACCCTACCTACATCAACCTTGCAAACAAACAAAAACCCAACCAAACAAAACAAGGGTCATGCCACTCTCGATAATTCTTATTTAAGTAGTCTACAGCTTAGAAAGTCATTCTCTGCTGCCTGAACAAATTAAAATTTACATTATCCAATTCCTGGTTTGTGGGTGTTGGAAGCATTAGCAAACCCTTACAAAAAAAATCCTTTGAAGAAAAATACTCACCAAGTGACATGCTGAAGTACCCTTGTTGACATGGAACCCCAAAATGCTATTTCTCTGTTACCCGTTGCAAACAACTATCAATAATTAAGAAGTATTCTTAGTGTCTTTCACAGATTACAACCCTTCAGTGATACTGAGTTATTCTATCATTGTTTCAACAATTTTTAATAATCTCACTTTGCTTGCAAGCATCCATATAACTCCTACAAGTACACACAGTTGGCTACTGAATTATTTTCAATTTCTGTGTAATACACTTACCATCTACACACCTGTCTATCTGTTCATCCATCCATCCTTGATTTAATGCAGGTGGTATTACTCTAGCTCTCAAAGACTTTACAGACCTTTATGTGGATTTTTCAGGCCAGTTTTCAGAACAGTCAAGCAGTCTTATCCACATTTTACAGTGTCACAGAAGCTGCATAAGTGACTGAAGAAGAAAATTCTCTTATCCAAATTGTAAAGATTTCTATTTCTATTGTAGAAATTAGTAGACATTCCACTAATTCAATGCACTTTTCCTAGAACTGTTGATAAAAATTTTCTTAAAACTCTTTTGTGGTCCTTGTGGACTTTTATTTCTCAAGCTAGTTAGTGTTCAGTTCTACCATGACCATTTTTGTCTGATACCACATTCAGAGGCATCCTGAATCAGCATCTCTTACTTGTTCTAAATTAGAAACTTGGGAA
The DNA here is from genome assembly GCF_971803275.1 of Cyanistes caeruleus. Classification (NCBI taxonomy): domain Eukaryota; kingdom Metazoa; phylum Chordata; class Aves; order Passeriformes; family Paridae; genus Cyanistes; species Cyanistes caeruleus. The sequence goes on from NC_141732.1 coordinate 65,989,351, forward strand.
AAAATTCCCCTGGAGGAATTTATTCCAGGACAATCTGGTTTCTGCTTTTAAGTGTTCTAGTATGAGCCACTTCTGTTTCTGCTCTGAATGAAAATGTCTGAATTCTTTAAACAGTTTTTGTAATGAATGTCAAATTTCACTTCAAGTAGTGATGTCACCTGATGCCAACTTTTATTTGTCTGCTCTTCTGTAACTCTGTTTTGAAACATTCTCCTTAATTAACAATGTAATCCTTTGTTCTGAGATGATTTATATCTTCTTGAAACATCAAAATGAGTTCTTCCTGAAATTATAGTGTTTTAGGTTGTTTTCCATCCATATGATTTTTGTGTCAAGTCTACTAGTTAATTGACACAATTTTTAAATCTGTCACCTTGAAATTTCCCTCTCCCAATACTTTCAGTGAAGCTAGAATGGCTCCACCATTACACCCCACACCTTCTGCATCTTCCTTAAGTTTATAAGATGAAAAGAGCTGTCAAATTACATTGCTCCCATATCCAATCTCTCACTTCACCTGCCTGGATGACCATAATAACTACATCACAGAAGTAATCCTTGCACTTCTGGACTTTGACAACTGGGAAGGCTTATTCACTTTCTGCTTAGGTGCAATCTTTGTCATGTACAATAACAAGTTAGAGGTGAACCACAGCAGAATGAGAAAAATACTAAGAACATCAGCTGAGACTACTCTTGTGCAGAGACTAGCACTTCGACTAAAACATTGAAAAGATCAAGACATCTCTTCAGACAGAATCTTCATTTACGAGACCAAATTTAGTCTTTACTAGACAGACAAGCTCTCATTTTCTCTTTCTTTACGACAATTTAGCTAACAACCAAACAAATGTTACATTGCATGGAAAGAAATAAATATTAATCCAAGCCAGAAATGGTTATTAACCTCCAGGAACAGATTTTTTCTTCTTGTGAAAAAATTTTAGATTGCACTTCATTAAAAAAATATGGCCTATTTTTATGATTGATTTGGCCTGAAACTTCAAATCAAATTTGTTCAAGTTGAATTTGACACAAGAAGTTGCATTTTTTTAATATGTTTCGGTAATACTACAAACATTTATTAACAGTTCTATGATAACATGTAAAGTAAGAAAAAGAATAAAGATTCTTTTTTTAAAAATATTAGAAAATGAGAAAAATTTCAGAAAAACCTACCAATTTTGGGAAGACAGGACACTGATACTATAGTTCTAAAGTCAGGACTAAGCAGTATTAAACATTATTCTTTTTTGTGTGTGTGCACTGTTCACCTTACAATATCTGAATCATCCATAACATGAATTTTGGATTAGAATTAAACAAGCAGGAAACTTGTAACATTTTAAGATTTAAGTTCTCAGCCTTTCAGTTTAAAAAGGTTGACTGAATTTCAAAATTTCTGTCAAGAAAAGTTTGTGTAAGGCAACAAAATAAGCAGGAATGAAAGGGGTGATATTTGCTGAAGATACAAAAATATAACTATGCATGAAAAAAGAGTTGTAAACAATAAAAAAATAAAGATTACTTAAAAAAAAAACTTTAAAAACTTGTATGCATAGGAAAGCAAAGAACAAGAGAACCTTTGTATATTTGCAAAGCTATAGCATTAAGAAATACAGCGAACAATGTGCCCCTTGATAGACAGCATTTTAGAGTGAGAAAAACTGCAGTCCAGAAAATTTGGCAGTAGCTTGATATTTTATAAAATTTACATTGGAACATCCTGGCAAAAATATATCCCAAGTAGCTTAACAAAGATCTGCTAGACCAGCCTGAGATAGTTCAAGTTTGCGTGTTATTTTCAATTTCATGAAGCCATACAAGTTTTGCTATTAAGTACAGGATCTGGTTCAGTAAAAAAGAAAATCTAAGCATTATGTATCACGAATCATAAGAAATAAGCCACTTTAAAATGAAAAGTAGCATGGAAATTAGCAAAGGAAAGAAACCAAGGTTTTGAAAGAGGATAGAGAAGGCAAATCATCCTTTGATATAAGGAACACAGTGTTTTATGTGACTACTTCTTCCACTGAAGCAGCAGTAAATTGAATATGAAATGCATGTCCATATTTTTTCACATTATAAAAATAAGCTAGTGATCCATTTCATCATTCTATGTTGTGGATATTTTATAAAAAACAAAAAGCCCACAATACCTCAATTCTCAAAGTATTTTTGCTCAAATATTCTAAAGCTTTTGATAAAAACTAAGCCCCTGATGGGCTTTGTGATTTCCAGCCTATGATTTGTCAATGAGAGCACAGTAGTCAAAGTGTACACATGCACACACAGAGTCATATATACCCACAGTCTGGGGTTGGTTTTTTTCTTTTCAGAAAATGGTAAAAATACGCATTTTAAGCCATCATAGTTCAACCATCCTCAATTGTAAGTGAACATCTGCTTTCATCTAGGAAACATTTTAAACTTCTTGACAGTTAAAAGAACTGCAATCCCTAGAGACAAACGCTTTTCTTTTCAGAGAAAATTCATATCATGTATGGCATTATGGTAGGAAGCTGCAGTATGCTGTATGCAGCTGTAAGTGAGCACAGAGAATAGTTATCTTCATAAGTTCACCAGAACTTCAACATTTGACTCAATAGGAAAAAAAAAATAGCTGAAAAATAATAAAATATGTTAGTTAGGTTTCTATATAGTCTGTAGTGAGATTACTAGCAGCATTTCTAAAACTATATGTATAACAATATATAAGTATTTCTAAACTTTTTTAATGGATTTTCATTTATAATCCTTGTTTAGCAGTGTTTGAAGCCAGCTTTCTCATCTAGTACAGGATAGATTAGATCAACTTAATCAGTGCAACTTACAAGACCAAGAAGATGTAAAATATTTTATCTAGGTTTTTAGCCATTCAAAAAACTGTGGTTTTTAATCTGTAGGTTGCAATCTACTGTCACTTAGTACACCACTTGTGTTACATTTTTTATCATATTTTGAAAAGAAACAGGATATATGGTGTGGGTTTTCTCTTGTTCATGCACCAGGACCATGATCTTTTGTTCTTCCCAAGAGTACAATACGTGTTTACCAAGATTCTAGGAAGCAGGAGCTTCCTCTGCCTCTGTCAACAAGTCCTAGCTCATCTTTAATGTTGTCTTCAAATTATGTTTTTTGTTTTCTCTGTAATACTGGAGTTTAAATTTAAGTGAAATTCTGTTGCCACCATATGAACTGAAAATACTTTGATAATTTTTCACATGCTGTGAAGCAGAATGTAAACACAGCAGCACTGACTTAAAAGAATGGCATTGCTTCATTGGCCTAAGTGATCACTTGCAAAAGAGGGATTCAAATAATACAATAATGAGATTCATTTTTATATGTTCCCGTAGACAAGATCCTTAGTGATTGAGTTGCTGCTTTCCTTTTCAAATGTGTTCAGTACCTCCATTTCTTCTTGAACTTAATGAGAAGAGAGCTTGTTCAAATTCCACCAGTGTCTCATGTATCTTATGAATAGTGTTGGAATACCTGAGAATTACTGAATGCAATTAAGTTAATTTCTTTAAAATGTGCAGTAAATCAGGGTAGTTATCTCCATAAGGCAAAGAAATAAAAAGTTTTCTGGAACAAGTATATCAAAAATCTTATGTGTTAAATTTGTCCATGCCTTATTATCTTTATTAGTAATTATTAACCTTGGTAACAATGATTACCCTTAAAGTAGATCTCTGTATGTATAAGTATATTGGTGAGTGACCAAATCCAAATGAAACGTGAATCAGACAAATCAGCTGAGCTGCTGTGATATTCTTGACATAAGGATCCTGGTAAAAGATGCTAAGACTTTGACATTAAACACTTACCAAACAGCTCTTGCAGTTTAGGATGCCAGTTCCTCCAGCTTATCTGTAATGTGTCCTCCAGGAATTACTCCACACCAGAGTGCCAAAATGGAATTTGAGCACTTTAGTACAATGTCTACTGGGCTGGGCCTTACAGTCAAAACAGTTAGTTAAACCAAGAAGCACCTGAGAACTGTCAACATATTTTGTTTTATTAAATTATTTTGTTATTGAATACATGTTAGTTAGGTACTGGTTCCTTCCCATATCTGAATTTTAAGGTAACGAATTTCATCTCACATCTTGGATTAATAAGAAGGTACTTAGTGCTAGTACTAAGTAATGTAGAGTTCTGCTGAGCTGAGCTGAGTTCAGCTTAAAGCTGTCTTCTGAGTTGATTGGTTATGTTATGGTTATGCTCTTCTCACAGCCCCAGACATTCAAAGTTTTTTTTACCTGACCTGACATATAGTGAGTACCATACCTAGCAAGTTAGCAACTACAGTTTATGATCCTGCATAAGCAATATGAAGGATTTTCCAGTTTTGTCAGAATTCTTTAATTTTCTTCCTGCCTTCTTAGGTGTTATACATAATGTTATTTCAAACAATCCCCTTGGTGACATAGAGAATTTTTCTCATGGGTTTTCTGTTCTTCCACTGCCATATGTCCATAACAAATCGTTTTACATGGGCAATTGCATCTTACAAAGCAAGAATGTACAAGAACAGTTCTAAAGCAGATCATTTCCTGCATTTCCTGAAATTTGTCCCCCTTCTTTCAACCCCTATTTTTTTTTTTCTTGTTCATGTAAATGAAAAATTCAGAAATTATTCTTCATATCCCTGTTTCTAACTTCAGTTTGTCATTATAACATTATATTCTATCATTTATTTTTAAGATTTAATTTCTGCTAATCTCTGCAATTTTCTCCTTCAAGTATATACACAGATAATGCTCATTAAGGGGAAAATGCATATATCAGAATGAGAGAAATGCCTCTCTCCTCATATGTTTTCTCTGACATGAATTGCAGGAAATACAGTTTACTGTGTTTTGCAAAACTTGAGGCTGCATCCTGGGCATAGCTATTAATGAAAGACAGTTACAGTGCAGACTGAATGACTGAGACCCAGATAAGTGTAAGCACAGATAACAGACAAATGCAAGAAGGCGGTATTTGCAACTTGTTAGTCTTGGCTATCAAGAATTGCTTCTGTAAATAAAATTCGCCTGCTTCACTCTCTACATCATTGTAAAAACATGTGCAAGAGAGCCCAAGTTTCATGTGTGGCTGATCATTTGGTGTCTGTCTGAACTCCAGTTCCCTCCTTTGCTGTCTTGCTGACTCGCCCCAAGCAGCCTCAGGGATCTGGAAGACCCTGGAAGGAAAAGTGTGCCTCCTGAGCTAGCACTACATGCATACATACCTGCACCCTCAGCAGGAATAGAGAAAAAATTGCATCAAATTAAAAACAGTCTTAGAAAAAGACATCAAAATTATCCAGAACTAGCCAAATAAGCAGCATGTTCGCCGTAGCTGTACAATAACCTTGTACACTTGCTTATTCTGAAAAAGAGCATTCATCTTCCACACAATTTGCAAGTGATCATAAAGCTCCATTAACCATAGATGTGTTTCTGCCAAGCACTCCCCTTTCATTCATTCTTGCCTTTAGTTCACCATTTTATCTGAACAGTCCACACAGGAGTAATATTCTTGAAAATAGTATTTACCATATTATAATGTCATTTTTCTTCCTTCTTTTTCAGAAACAGAAGATATGTCTTTACTGCCTGCCAGAAATTATTTGAAATCTCTGGAAATTATCCTCTGTTCATGGTTCTCTCAATCTGGCCACTGCTGTGAAAGATTATAAATTGTGTTTTTATAAATACATCAACAATCAAAGTAGGGCCTCAGTCATTAAAAGAAAGATTGGTGATCTTCAGTGGCCCCCTAAACTATTTGACATGGGATGGGGAGCAGAAGAGACCCCTGCACTCCAGGAGGAAGTAGTCAGTGACCTGCTGTGGAACTCAGTCACCCACAAGTCAGTGGGACCAGATGGGATTCACCAAAGGGTACTGAGGGAACTGGCAGAAGAGTTTGCCAAGGCACTCTTCATCATTTATTATTAGTTCTGGCTAACTGGGGAGGTTGGCAAATGTGATACCCATGCAGGAATGCACTGAGGAAGGATCTGGGGAACTACACATCTGTCAGCCTGACCTCAGTGCCCAAAAGATTATGGAACAGATCATCTTGAGTGTGATTGCAGAGCACACACAGGACAACTAAGTAGGCTAACCCACTACAGGATGAAAAAGTCAGGCTCTGTCTGGCCATCCTGATCTGCTTTTATGACCAGATGACCCATCTAGTGGATGCGAGGAGGACTCTGGATGTGGTCTACCTGGACTTCAGTAAAGCCTTTGACACTGTTTCCTACATCATTCTCCTGGAAAAGAGGGCAGCCCACGGCTTGCACAGGTGCACTTTTTTCTGGGTAAAAAACTGCCTGTTTGGTAGTGCCCAGAGAGTGGTGACGAGCAGTGTCACACCCAATTGGGGACAGTCACCAGTGGGGTTCTGCAGGTCTCAGTGCTGAGAACATGTTTCATATCTTTATTAATAATCTGGATGAGGGGATCAAGGAAACCCTTGGTCAGTTGTCAAAAGGCACTATGTTGTGTGGAAGTGTTGATCTCCCAATAGTGTGGCCAGCAGGAGCAGGGCAGGGATTGTCCCCCTGTCCTGGGCACTGGTGAGGCCACACCTGGAGTGCTGTGTCCAGTTCTGGGCCCTGACTGCAGGAAAGACACTGAGGGGCTGGAGTGAGTCCAGAGAAGGGCAGGGGAGCTGGGGCAGGCTCTGGAGCACAAGTGCTGTGAGGAGCAGCTGAGGGAGCTGGGGGTGTTTAGTCTGGAGAAAAGGAGGCTCAGGGGAGACCTTATCACTCTCCAAAACTGCCTAAACAACAGATTGTAGCCATGTGGAGGTTGGTCTCATCTCTCAGGCAGTCAGAAACAGGACAGAGGGAACTGGCCTCAAGCTGCACCAGAGAAGATTCAGGTTGACATCAAGAAGAATTTCTTCAGAGAAAGGGTTATCAGGCATTGGAACAGACAGGAGGTGATGGAATCTCTCTGGTGATGTTTAAGAAACTTGTGGCACTTTGTACCATGATCTGTTTGACAAAGTGGTGATTGGCCAAAGGCTGGACTCAATGATCTTAGAGGTCTTTTCCAAACTAAATGATTCTGTGATCCACTGGTTCTGTGATTCTTCCCATTCCCTAGATTAGCATAACAATGGTTATAATAAAAAGAACCTGTCCTGCTCACCTAAAATTATCCAATTTTTTCCCACTCAGTTAAGACCATTTCTGTATATGATATGTACTGATATTTGTGGAGATGTCTGGAACTGAGTTTTATGCCATTTTGTCTCTTGAAACAAAATGATAAACCAGACATGATCTGTGGATTGAAACCTGGAATTACCACCTGCATCCCAGTTTCTGATTAGATAACAGAAACCACAGAGGAACATGTTTAGAGCTATATTTCTCTATTTCATTTCATAAGTTGTGATTGGACACTCTGCCACAGCTGACCACATCACACCACAGTATTCTATACTGCACTATGATGCCCTACATGGCACAGAGCATCACTTTGCTTCACTAACACCATGCTATGCTATGCCAGACTATACATGCTACACCATACTGCCCTACATTACACTAGCCTATGCTATAAACCCCGACTTTCCCTCACCAATTTGTTTTGCCAAAACCACGTGGTCCAGTCTGCAGAAGGCAGTGGAATCAATATTAGAGTTTGCATGGCAGGTGGAGCACTCCATCCTGCACTGATTTTCCAGCCATAGGGGTACCTCAGCACAGGCAGACTCAAACAGGTCACAGCCAAGCAGCAGCACACAGTGTGGACTGGCTGACAGCCTTACAGCCTCCAGATGCAAAGTGGCATTCTCAGCACACAGTGATTCACCCAGTTGTTACAGTTAGACTAGCTATAGTAGTTCTTGCCTTGTTTCAATATATATTTATTTTTTTAGTGCTGCCTTTACACCAGGAAAAGGCATTAGATGCAAAGGTCTCATAGCACTGCTTCTTGCTTACTTACTTTAATGTTACCTATACAGCATCTCAGACTCAACTTAACAGGAGCCAGCTGTGTCGGAGCATAGTGATAACTTGGCCCTCAGTAGTTCCCTGTGGAGCACTGAGCCATTGATGTACTCCCAATCAATTCCTACACAGTTACAGTTCAGTGAGCTATTTAAAGGAAAAGATGACTGTGTAAAGCAAGAGGGATATTCAAAGGGAAGAACATATTGAGAAATAAAGAACTAGAAGCATGGCAAAACCTTAAGTACTGGAGATAGATCTGGCACAGAGAAAACGAAAGAAAGGGAAAGAAGAGGGAAGGAAGAAAACAAGTATGAAAACACAAATCTCTGTAATGGAGCTCCTCAGATATATGAGAGAGAAGTCCACATCAGCATCCCTATTTGATATTTCTAATGCTTTTAATGTGGAAAAGTACTTAAATTCTTTAATTTCTCTTCCTATGGGCATGTGCAAAACTTAAATCACTGGGATAAGCCAAACGCTGAGAAAAAGCCATTTGAAAAAAATATACAATAAGTTTCAGTGATTAAAATAATACAGGTAATCTTTTCAGTGAGAATTTCTGCTTTTAACTTAATAACTATATTATATATGTAGGGTGGTGATGATTGAGTTTAAATAACTCAGTCAGTCAATGAAATACAACATCCCAGGGATATTCAGAGAGAATATTAAGAAAATCTCTGTTGATTGTTTCTGTTTCAGTATAAGAGTTAGCTTCTTGATCCTGGACTAACTATTTCTGTATTTCTTAACCATGTATTTTTTACAGAAACAAAATATTCTCTTTAAAACATATCGATCACTAGAATTTTTTACATTCTCTTCATACCACTTCCATGGATAATTAAAAAGACAAACCAATGCTTTTCTTTTGGTCAAAATTAAGTGCCTGAAAACAAAAATATATTTTTAAGATAAAAATGGAAATAATTTTAATTTTTCCTCATGTAAACTGAAATTTGTTTTAATTTAGTAAGATTATTTATGGGATTATTTATGGGATTATTTATGGGATATTTATGGGATTTTTGGGATGGATGTGTTCTTCTTTCCATCCATCCTGACATTATCACTTACTAATGTTTTAACTTAATTAGCTACAATTAGAAATATAATTGTTAGAAATCCAAGCAGTCTAGAAACTTACATTAAGTAAGCCAATGAAGAGTTGCTTTCAGGAGTTGCTATTACACATCATAGTTAAATTCTAACTCCCAAGTTCCAAAATGTAATCACAATCAACATATACTTTAATAGACACAAAGGAAAAAAGCACAGAGAATTTTGGAAAGAAAAAAAATCAGGATTTTAATTGCATTGAATATATTTCAAATATCCATATGTTTTTGAACTGCTTTTTAAAATGGCCAAATGGTAACACCTGCAAGCTACAGCCTTTTAAAAACATTTGGGTTTCAATTTGAAGAGGTTCTGACAGCAGTGCTTTAAAAAAAAAGGATACAAGATAAAGGCTCCTAATGCTGCTTATGAGAAAAAAAACTCTCTTCCAGAAAACTGTAGTTTAACAGAATCCATTATATATACGTTAAAATAGAGCCAAAGTTCAATTTAAAGTGCTGTTGCACACTTTACCAAAGCTCTTGACTTCAGAATTTTTTCTCAACTGGGCTTACAAATCCTGTATCTGTTGACCTTCAGAACAGGGTACAAGACCATTTATTCTCTCAGCTTTTTGCCTTTGTGTATGTCTGAACGAGGTGAGGAAAGAGGAAAGAAGAATCATCTAGGGAAGTCACTGGAATTTAAGCCAGATGATATGGACAAGAAAATTCGTCTGAAATGCCTGAAGAAAGATAGGCAGAATGCATTTAGTCAAATGTTATTAGCAAGACAACCCTAAAATGACCTAATATTTTCTGCTTCTCACCAGCTCATAGTAAGCACAAAAAACCAATAATATCTTTTTCTGAATGAAAAAAAATTCAATTTCTGATGCAGTTAGGATTTACAGTCTACAGTTTCTGTAACTAATTTGAATTGCTGCTCATGAAGTGAAATAATTGTAATACATTTGGTAAAACATCAACCATTACAAATTGATTGACCCAGTATCGTGCTAATTCAGACAAAGCACCATGACTGAAGCATTCAGTAAAAGTATCAATTAGGATTTCCTTGCCTAAGTCAACTCCTGCAAAATCACAAGAGAATATTCTCTATCTAATATTGTAGGGCTACATCATAATAATGATCCTGAATCTTAATTGTCTTTAAACCAAGAAATTAAAACCATAATATCACTTCAGGAATACTGGAATCTTATGTAAAATCAAGGGCAATTTTCTGATAGGCTTTTGCTTGTCTGTGGCTACTGTTTGAAAGCATCACAGACTTCTATATTGTGTTTAACTATGTCAAAATTAGTTAAAAAAAAATTAAAACTTGTATCTATGAAAATAGAATTAAAAATGGAATATTATGCATCAGAATATTCAGTCTGATACAAAGACTGACTGAGAAATATTTTATTGTCTTAAATTACAACAGCATTTTCACATCTGTCATTTGACTCAGGTTTTTCCTTGAGATTCTTCCTGGAGGCTTTGATTCTTGGTTCAAAATAAAAGTAAGCTTCTTATACAGCACATATTTTAAAAAAAACTGTTTCTTGTTACCCTATGGTTTTCAGAAGATAACATGAGTTGTCACAGCTAGAATTTTACAGATTTAAACTCCATTTTAAAAATATGCAGATGTGTCTTACACATGCTTGACCTATAAGGGACCAGTAGCAGAAATTGTTCCAAGGCAGTACCATCTATTGAAAAAGCTGTTTTCTTTAAAGCACACAAACAATTAAGTAAGGAAAGGAGAAGTAATACGAATTATTAGCATTGTAGTTCTTTTATTGACATCATAAATGGCTCCTCAGAATGTTTTGATGTTGTTTTGACATAGAAATCTTACTACACATTGTCACATTTTTCTATTTGCAGTTGCTTTTGCGTAGTATCCTTTGTATGCCAAATCATGGTAAAAGGTTGGTTGACATTATAAAAGCTAAAATTTTGCATCATCTCTTGTGCCTACCTGTCCATATCCATTAGGCCCAGACCATATACATGCTTACAAATATGAATGATTCTGTCTTATTCTTTGAGAAGGTTTCACATATGTAAATTCAGGTGATGGAGAACTGAAAGCTGAGTGTGTATTAATGAAAAAAAGAAAATATTAGTCAAAGTTTTTTAACCATCCAAATTATCTAAGTAAATTATGGTTCATTTGTGGTGTGAATTAGCTTTTAATCTGAAAATATTTCTACAAGAGAAATTCATTCTCTTACATACATATTGTATGTAACAACACCATTCTTCTGAATTGCTGAAGAAGCAATGATAATTTGTCAAAGTCCTGGTATTCATTGTCCTTAAAATATTAAAAATTTGGAGGCAGATTAACCAGTGAGTTAAGTGGACTGATACATGCACATTTCCACATTTTCCTACAAAAACTGATACTTTCATGGATGCACATTCCCCATTTAGAGCAGTTCTACATTATTGCTTGACACTTCACTGTTTATGGTGATGTAGAGTGGTTTATGTAGCCTAATAGATTTCCAAATATTAGTAAAACAATTACCATGGATGCATACAAACTTTACTTGAAAAGAACTTCTGAAGGTCCAGACTCCTGTGTGGAGCAGGACTATAATAATTTTCACCATATGAATATCAAAAGAACATGAGGTTTTTCATTATTTTCTAAAATATTATTCTTCATTATTCTAAAGAGACTTCATGATTTTCCTAGGTAAATTTCTTAGTGAAAAATCCACCATTGCCCATTCTTTTTAATGTTTTTCTCTAGAAGAAGAGCTTCTGGGTAACAGTAAAATGCTCTTAGCTGTCTCCTGAGTCTTCTCTTCACCAGCCTAGCAAGCCCAGTGGCCTAAACCCCTTCCTCTACAGGCCTGGCTGCTCTTTCCTGAAATCTTTCCATTTTTCAAAACAGTTATTGAACCAGTAGTTCAATAGACTCATAATTCCAGGGGTGTCCTCACTGATGGTGAACACAGACAAACACCTGCCTTCATGCTGCTAGCTACACTCTTCCTGATAAAGTCCAATGTGCAGTTTTCTCTATCTGTGCAGTTTGTCAGTGATTACCATGCAAATCCTTCTTGTTCTACTGTAGCTGTGGATAGGGATCCAAATAACTTACAATTTTTTTCTGAATCCATTCTGTTGGCCTTTTGTAAGTGAATCAGCTGAACAAGCCATCTCATCTTACCACCCCTCACCATGAAAGATATGGAAGATAATTATTGAGTTTTATTCATAATTTGTGTTAAAATAATAGTCCTATAAAGCTGAAGTCCAAGGGGACTAATACATCATTTGGACTGACCTCCAGTATGTCAGAGGCTAATAATTTTCACTCAGTGATATACTCTAGGCACTGTCATAGGAGTCTCCTTTTTAACAGGGTTGCTCCCTTGCAACTGGTTGATGAAGGTAAAAACAAGCATCATTTCCACTCAAAAAGAGGAGAGAGAGAGGAAGAAAGAAAATAAAAAGAAGAAAGGTACATCAATTGCAAAATGGGGCGTTGCAAGTAGAGAGTAAAAACTCCTGCTAAAATGGTCTCAGAGACCTTTTCCTTTTCTGACTCCTCCTTTGAGGAAAGAGCATCCCATCTACCTCAGAGAGGATTAAAGAGAGGCTCATAATGTCAGAATGCTGGAAAAAAAGAAACTGTGAGAGGCAAGCTCAGCTGAGCCTGCAAATGAAAAAGAAGCAATTATCCCTGTTTGCTGTGATACTAAGTATGAGCCAAAAATTTTTTATTCAGCTGAAGCTGAATTATAAGCTAATTATACTGAACAATTGCCTACATAAGTGGAAAAGAAATGAAGGAATAGTGTGTTATTTCACAAAAAATGACGCAAGAAAACAGGCTCAAATATCAAGGTGAAATTCTATAGATGAGGAAACCAAAATGTGAAGTATTTCTAGAAACACCATTTTTCTTGTTACTAGACTAGTATTTTTTTTCATTCCATAAATAGGAATGCTTCATCATCACCATGAGAGAGAATGCCCTTGAAAAGAAAAGGCTAGCTGTAGAACCATAAAATGTCGCAACTTCATAGGGAAGACATCAACTGGACTTAGGCAAATTTCTAATAAAACCCCATACTTAACTTTTAAATATAACTTACAGACATCTGAACTAAAGGACAGAAAACCACACAGGATGGTCCATTAGAGACATTAAAGTCAATGTTAGACATTCCTTTTTCCAGTGTTATTTTGAGAAATAAATTTTCATAATTGTCTTAGATGACTAAATTTAACATCAACACTCCCCATATTTCAGTTGTGTCATACCTATAGACCTATAGCTGCTTTATATTATTAGTTGTTTCAAATACTCAGTTAGGGACTGAGTATCCAAGATGTTCTTACATTCAGCACATTTTACAAACAATAAACCACACTAAAAGGTCATGTTCATAGTCTTTTAAGAGATTTCTGTTCTGCTAAACAATTGTGTTTGTTCACAGAATATTCCTTTTTTCCATGATCTAAATATAAACCTATTTCCCAAAGCATGTGTCTGTTTATTTACAGTTACACAGAGCTTTAACTGTGAAATAATAAAATAACTGGATCCACTTATTATCTTTTTCCTACAGAGATAGATTAGTCTGGCTTTTCTAAGAAACTGGCAGTCTCCATCACCAGTCTAGATTCTGCTTTGATTTTCAGTAGAGCACAGCTGCCTTTAAAAGTGACCTTGATGGAATATGACAGGTATGAAAGCATGAAGGAAAAGGTTCCAATGGTGATTTTCTGAAATTTCAAAGTGTAAAAGACAGAAGGAGAGAGAGGTCTGTGATTCAACCCTGACAGAGGATGGATGTTATATCCTGTGGGTGTACAGACTCATGTGAAAGTGGCTGATGACAAGTATTGGATTCCTGGGTGACCCCTGATAATTAAATTATATACTAAAACCAAGTAAAACCACTTTGACTAATAAAACAATAGTTTCAGACATTTAAAGATGTGGTGACCCTCCCTGCATGTTTTGACTTAGAAAAGCCAATTTAGTGCTCAAAAGAATGAGTATATATTGTAGGACACCTTACATACCAGACTGGAGGATTCTGTATCCAACAAAATGAGATCATAAATATTTGAATGCTGTTATCACTCAAAGAAGAATTAGTAAAATGTTGCAAGTATATTTTGCATGTAAAGTTATTGACAATATGCATATCTAAACAAACTATAAGGTTCAGAGTCTGAGCTTTTCATATTCTATATATAGGCTTATGTCTAAAAAGCACTTCTTTTATACAGGTAAGTAGAGAGAAAAGTAGGGAGACAGTTGAACCCTCTAGGTTTGAACAAGAAAATGAATGTGCTTTTCTTCTTCTGTCACCTGTGTTTGTCTCATATGGTCAACACCTGTTTAACAACTATTAAGAGTGATTTTAATGGAATAGACTGAAAAGGTGATCTACTTCTTTGTTACAATGATTGGTAAAAAACAGAATTTCCAAACTTCACTGGACTGCAGATTTAGATGATAGGCTGCATCTCTATTTAACTGTACATAATGGCTTGAAAGCTGATAATGACTGATAGCTGATAATAGCATCAGAAAGTGTGTTCTGGTGGTCACAATCAGCCAGGAAATCTTTCTGTATGAACCATGCTAACAAGGATGAATCTGACTAGTTACAGTTTCCATATTCAGTGCTGTCAGATTAAACAAGCAAACAATGCTCCAGCAGCACCTTCACACACAGGCTTTTGTTGTGTGCAAATATATCACAGGTTTGTTTCAGAGCTTTGTTCCTAAAGCAGTGGATTGTAGGTTTTCAAAACTTTGAAAAATTCTACACAATAAATGCTAACATGGTACGTCAAATCAAATGTTTAAAAATATATTAGCATATATGCTTAATGCTGGTTGAGATCCGTTTCAGACAAGAATGCATCAACTTGTAAGTCTTCTACATAAGTCTTGAAGTAAAAAAAAAGCTTTTATCCACCTCATTGTCAATTTGTTATGTTACAGAAAAACTTACAGAAAAACTTACAAAAACATTTGGGTCCTGAGTAACTTGTAAATATTCCTTATTTCTTTGAACACACATAAAAAAATTACAGAAGATCTGTCCCTTTCTCAAGACATGAAATTTTGTCTTTTAGTCTTAATTAATACAAGAAGTGTTGTCGTGGTTTTAAACCAATAACTAAGAAAATTACTTATTTCTTGCTGTGAGATATGGATTAGAACAAGAGCAAAACAGGCATACAACTTAAAAGGGAAAAAAAATAAAGTTTATTGACAAACCACAATAATAAGAACACCAGAATAAACTTCCAGAAAAACCTTCCCATCCCCTATCCACCCACTATTCCCTTGTTCACATGACAACAGAGACAAAAACTCTGGAACTCTGATGGTTAAAACAGTCCCAATTCTTGCTACAGTCTTTTCACCAGTCTTTATAGAGAAACAGAAGTTTCTTCCTGTTAATTTATGGAGTTTGACACAAGAAAACTATTTTTGTTATAGTTTTCTATTGCCCTAATGTTAGCTGCCCAGAGCTGCTATTATTAGAGTTCACTCCTCCCATTTTCACATTACTCTGAAGTGTGTATGGGCCGTGAGTCTAGAGATAGCATTTTTAAGGATAAGTTATTCAAAGGCAAAAAAAGTCTTCTTCATTTGTTTCTGTGAGCTTCACTAGAAAACAGTTTTCTCATGGCCTCTCAGGGCTTCAAATCTCCCAACAGTTTTTCTCATGGCCTCTCAAGGCTTCAAATCTCCCAACAGTTTTCTCATGGCCTCTCAAGGCTTTTAATCTCCCAGCACTTCACTATACTATAGTTACTCTTTACTCAAATTTACACTTTGAACACTATTCCTCTCTAGATCCTGTATCATGAATTAAAGGAGTTCTTTTCAGGACTTCATTGTCCATCTCCATAGTTTTAACAGGGAGATATTTCAGCTTAATTAAAGCATCTTCTTAATTCTCTACCTTTCCTGAAGCTTCTTTTCTTTCTTGTCACTGGTAGTTTATAAAGTCTCTTTTCATGTTGATCTCTCTCCCTCTCTCTCTCTGGATAAAAAGATTAATCCGCAAGTCTCATCTGGGTAATGAAAGAGTTAAAATCTTGCTCAGGCTTTTGTA
Source organism: Cyanistes caeruleus (assembly GCF_971803275.1). Taxonomy (NCBI): domain Eukaryota; kingdom Metazoa; phylum Chordata; class Aves; order Passeriformes; family Paridae; genus Cyanistes; species Cyanistes caeruleus. The sequence goes on from NC_141732.1 coordinate 66,005,511, forward strand.
GATGGTTCGGAGATCTCTGCCGAACAGGAGCTGGAGCCGTCTGTGACGGAAGGTTCCTCATGGCTGCTCTGGAGCGTGTAGTCTCTGCTCCAACCTGCTGCAAGTCCAGGGCCTCTCTCCTTCTTCACTGGGCAGTTTCTAGTGAATGTAGTTACAGCAAAACCTGCAGCCGAGCCAGAGATCGGCTCGGCCCGGCCCGGGGAAAACCTTCCCCAGGCCCCCCCATCTCCCGGCCTGGAGACGGGGCAGGCCCGGCCCCATCCCCGCCCGGCCGCATGGCCTGGGCAGGGAACGGGAGGCCTGGAGCTCTGCCACCCTCCACAGCCAGAAAACAAAGAGAACCCAGAGAGCTCTGCTTTTACACTTTAAGGTAGGGTTCACAAGTTGATCCCACTTTTCAATGGCCTAAACTGCTGTCAATTCCCAGCAATGACCGATAATTGGTCAGGAGAAAAGACTCCAAGCACTTCCCAGCAACTCCAACTCCCTTAAAGGTAAAGTAACTCCATGACAAGTGTCAAATATTAACCTACCCCTTCCATTAATTCACCTGATAAACAAGCACTTTAGAGGCAATTAAAAGACCAGTAGTTAGGAAATTTCTCAGGGCCTTATCATGTGTATGATATAAAGTGAATAATCAAAATAAAACAAAATTTGAAATTTGGAAGCATGGACAAAGAGCAATTATGATCCAAAAACTTTTCCTAGCTTTGAAAGTAACTGTTCCCCAGCTTTGCCTTAATCTCACTGGTAGCAATGTTTTAACATCCCAGAACCCAGGAATGCTTGATTCTTAGTCTGAACTAGATTTCCAGTAGCATTGCTTATGAACAATGATAGAGATTTTGGAAAAAAAACAGTGAGCACGTGATGAGGATAGACTGTTAGTGACTCTCCTTTATTTAATTTATCATTGCACAGGAAGATTTCTAATTACTTTTCCATTTATATCTTTACAATGAACAATAATTCTTAGCCTTGAGTATACAAACCCATAAACATGGAAAATCAAACCATAACACAGCATATGCTTTATGTATAGGAAAGCTATTTTTGGCCAAGCATCTAGCTTCACACCTTTCCCCATATTTTATTTTACTCTTTCTCTCGCTGCACGGTGGCATTCATGACAACTAATTCACTTGACAATAGAGAAGGAGACAAACAAAAATAGTCATTTCAACATTCTAGCATTTCCCCAAAATATTTCTGAGAGAATCACAATAACGTAAGTCATTACATATACAAAATACATGATTGTATGGGGTGCTAGAAAGGTTTTCCTGGCATGTGTATGTACTGACCTACATAATTCATGAATGGAGAAGAATAGCACCATTATATGCAGCAAAATGAAGACAGCATTGAATAATACCAAACTTCATAAGATGTCTGTAGCAAGCTTAGCTTTTCAGTGAATCAAATAGATTTTATTCAAAGCTTAGAAAGTACAAGGTCAAACAGTTTATTAAAATGGAGATATAATAAATAGATAGATTCATGCCCTGTACTGAAATTCATGCGAACTTCATTGGGTTAAGTGGTAGGTCCAGCTGTGTGAAAAATATCAGCATTTGGCCCCTTGCCACAAGTCATTTTAGTAACATCTCTATTATTTTTCCAAAGGCTGCCAGGGCAGCTCACAATGCAGAGCCAAATGATCCACCTCTTCCACTTCATGTTGTGCACCAGATGTTGATACTTCAGCAGACACTAAGTGCCCTTTATTCCATAAGGATATAGTTTCACAGCAATGTGGCCCTCAGTGATCTTTCCTGTTGTGCATCTATTTATCCCAGATAATGTCTAAAGAATCAAACTTTCTTATTTACTTCTTAGATAACAAATTGCTGTACTCTGGTGCCTGCAGCTGAAGAGTCTGCCCATGTGAAGGCATTAATAACATGTTAGTTAAAAAACCTAAGTCAATTACTGTGTTAGAGCAACCAGAGTTCAGATGTACTTCTCCTTTGTGTATCTTTACATTCTAGCAGAATAAAGGTGGCAATTTAAAAATGGTTTGAGTTACAACCACGCCATTTTAGTTGTCACCCCAAAATATTTGTCTGTAGGTAGGGTCTCAGTCAGCAGCAAATGATAAACTGTATCAAATTAGCCTGTTTAGCAGTTTGGGTTATGCTTAACTTTACTGGTTTTTGTAGTGGGTTTATACACATCACAACAGCCACATGGTAGACTGAAGAATGTCAAATTGACACTACAGACAGTGGGAAGTCTTATGCTCTGTATAAACAGGGAGTTACTTAATAACTGCTTATTAAGTACCATGGAGGGGTGTGCTGGGAAGGTAAAAAAAAATTAACATTAATACGGGAAGGAAAAAGCCTTATGCTAATTAAAAGCCAGTCTCCAAATAAAACAGTGAATTTAAAGAAAAATTCAGAAAGAAAGATTAAATGGGATTTCCTGAAAACCAAGCAAAAGTTTTGGTTTTAAGAGCATCTTTGGTTAGGATGGTCTTCTAAGATCTTTTGTTAAAACACAAAAAATGTTGTTGCCAGGCTGTGTAAAAAGAGATCTTCTGATCTAATTTTTGTTTATATCATATGCCAAACCCTTATTTATTTTCTAAAAAATTATTTTCTTATTGCCTTGAGTGGCTAAATAGAATAGAAGCTCCACATTGTTAAAGGAATAAAGTAGGTATATATTAAAAAGGTCTTCAGAGGATATGCCTTGGGCAGTACAAAAGCCAAGCTGAGGCTCCCCCCAAGATGAACATCAGGTCACACGTTTTACACTTTTATAAGTTTTGGTCCATTTCTGTATTGGGGTTAACTCTCCAACAATAGCTTCAGGTTATAAAGTCCCATCCTCCCAGACTGCTCTCCTCAATTTGTTGTTTATACTTTTTGGGCTTGAAGCTGCAGCAGTGTCCTTGGTTCTCAGGCTGGAAAAGGATTGTTTTGTCTTACTAAACTGTGAGAAGAACTTGCTAACTCTTTACATGAAGCTCAGAGTTATATACAAACACAGTACAGAATCTGGAAAATATGAAAGCTAAAACTTAAGGCATCATTCTGAATATGACAAATGAGTAGTTTTATGTGCTCAGGTTTTGCTTTGTTAACCACACTTCAAGGTAACAGAATAACAGCTACCAGCAAGTGTTCCTTGACTTAAATGCAGCAAGTTCAGATGCTGGGACAGCTGAGACACCATAACAAGTGCTAGCTCCTCTGTCTGTCTTCCTCTCTAAGAATGTCAGAGCTTCTTTGAGGTTCATGGGCCAAGCACATGGAAACCATGTACCAGAGTTATTCAGCAAAAGGCAGAAACAATTTGAAAAGAGAGTGGATGAAATGAATGGCTCTCTGGAGTGCAGTAAGATACTGGGGTACATGACTGAACTACAAGAGTCATAGGAAGGATATCATAGTAACAGTGAATTGTGAATTCTTCCCCCCCCAGTTTTTCTTAGCAAATAAGGTTTGATTTTTCTAATAATCTGATCAATGTCAATATAAAAATTTCAGAAATCAATGTGTGATTCTCCTCTAATTGATTTTTTTCACATAAAATTCTCATCATCAAAAGTGGAATAATGTATGGAACAAAATTAGAGAGATACTATCTTCATAAGCAAGATCTGCAGGATTTGTTATTTATTCTAACATTCTACCATTCAGTGATACAGAACTAAATTATCTTTTATGGAAGTGTACCTAGGAGAAAACCATATATTATTGATTTGAAAACATCAAATAGAGAGGTTTTGTCATGGCTTGGCTATGAATGGAAAAATTTCCACTTCTCAGGGTGTTCTCAGAAGATCAACAATTATTCATAGCAATGTCAAAATTATCTGGAAGAAGCAAGCATTTATTTCAGAAATACAGACCTTAGCTCATAGATACATGTACAAGGTATGCTTCAGACCTCTGGAAACAGGAGGCCACAGCTTGTAGATATACTATTTTTCCTAGCTTTAGCAAAGTGACAGTTAAGTGCAGTCTATGGGTGCAAAAAAAAAGTTTCCTATAAATAAATAAAATACATGTCCCTGAAAGTAAAATGGTACCTTGTATTCATTAACAAAATTCTCTATTATCACTCAGCTACATAGAGAGGATTTTTTATAGTGGTAGGGTCAGAAGATCCAGCATTCCAAAGATGATACATCTGTGGAAGACTTTCAAGCATTCAGATAAAAGCATGCAACAAGCCTCTAACATGACCACAAATCTATTTTCTTTGTATCCCTAACTTGTTTTGTTTATTATCAGAGCAGGTGTGTTATAGCAATTAGAGCTTCTGATGCAACCTTATCTCAGAGAAGTAAGTAAATAGAGCAAGTATGCTATTAATTCAAAGATATTTTTTCTCTCTTAGAAGGACCATCTGGTTACTCAAAGGAAAATGCTTATCCATTTCTCTGAACAGAGTGACAGAATTAGTGCCAACCCTCTGGAAGTATTACTGTTATAAGTAAGTGGGTTTTCTGTACTTTTGTTTCTTTTGTGGGTCTGGAAGAGCACTTTACATTTCACCATATGCACAGTGTATTATATGTCAAGGAACTAGTGGATATTGCTAAACGCTTTTAGCTCATTTTGTTTTTCATAAAGAAGATAGCTTTGCTGTGATGCTGATTCCTTTCACACAGATTTACAACTATGTTATTTTATTCTCCTTTTACCTTAGAACAAAACCTTAATTTCATATCTCAGTGCAAATTAATTCTTTGGCATCACTAGCCTAGAAAGCCCTCTGGGGCCAGCTATTTTCAGCGCTGCCATTTTACGAGCAGTGCAATCACAGATATATGACTAGGTAAACTGATAAATTGTGGTAGCTGTAAGAAGATTGAATATTTTTTGCTCTTTACATGGCACATATGTTTTGCACAAATATTGTCTCATCTTTCTTTGTTTCTAATCTTCATCATTGTAGAACTGATTAATTAATTGATTGATTGACTGTGTTAATTCAAAGCAATTTTTTTTATTCATAGCAATATTTTTTGTCCAGTGTCTTGCCAGGATCAGCAAAACAGCACTATAACAAGTAGAATTTCTGTCAGGAATTCCACTTCTCTGATAATTCCTGGAATACCCCTGTGTGTCTTCATTTTTCTTTTAGGGCAGGTGCTAGAGCTGTAAAATCACAAAAACTTTCAGTCTTGAATGGACCATGGGAGGGTATGTTGTACAATCTGCAGCCTAAAACATGGTCAATAGTGAGTTCAGGCCAGAATGTTTAGGACTTTTTATAGTCCAGACTTAAAATTTTCAAGGATGGAAGTTCCCCAGTCACTCTGGAAATCTTGTACCAAGATGTAAAATGGTAGGGCATGAACATGATTCTCTGTGGGGGATTTGAGCAGAGAATATAAATGCATTCATTCAGGCCTGATTTCCTGGCCTTCCTGATTTCCTAGGGAATCTCCTTCCCAGCAGACTAAGCGGCAGTTTGTACTGATGTACTGCTTGGTACTGAATTCTGCAGGGATGATGAGCTCCATCATTAGAACTATACAGATTTTCTCCAACAAATGTCCATCAGGGCTAAAGAAGATAATAAATACATTTATTTGCGTTCCACACAGGATTTTTATTCTTAATTAAAATATTTACAAGATCATAGCTACGCTATCTAAATAGTTCCCCCTCTCTGAAAGACTATATACTCTTCGAATTTATTTGGAGTGGATCCATTCTTCTGTGTTTCTCTGAAACATGTCTGTGTGGATAAAAAGGCAAGAATTCCACAAACACTGTTTGTGCCTAATATCCAGGTGATACTCTAGCCTGAGTTTTCATTTTACTACAGGCAGAATCCAATGCATATGGAGATTACCTTGCTTGGAAACAAAGTAAAAAATTAAGACCTTTAGCAGCTGCTTGTCTAATACTGATTTATTCTACGTAGCCTTTGGAATTAACTAAATGGTTTGACTGATGAACATAGACATCCTGAGCTCCACTTATAGCAAGTGAAAACACTGCTACAAAATTGTTCAGATTTATGTAGGTTTAGAAATTACCTTTGGAAGGTAAGGGTGATAATTGTTCAAAACTAGGAAATCCTGTTAAGGGCCATGAATAAACCCTGCAATTGAATTAGTTTTTTCCCTTCTGCCACCAAGTCAAGAGCTGACTTCTATGTATTGGACCTGATAATGCATCATTTTTCAGGAGAAAGTTGCTTTTTGCAGAGGAAGATATGTTCTTCAAGGAACTCAGCCTCTAAGTTCAGGTCAAAATTTCCTCAATACTAGGTGCTCAGACAAGTACAGCTGACTGGTTTACCAGAACAAAATGTTTTGACATCAGCACAGTAAATAAACATGGCAATTTTGTTTGAGCTGATCCAAAACAAAATATACTATTTAATTTGTTCATGGAGATAATTGCCAAAACCTAGTCTAAACTGCAAGACAAACAAAAATGATCAATTTATTTAAGCCTTTTTTTGGCTTTCTGAAAATCCAAAATCTGGCAAGATTTTGGAGCACTGTTCTGTTGTAATCACTAATAGTTGTTATAAATCAGACCTGAGGCCCTACTTAGTAAACCTCAGGTTGTGTACACAGAAACACAAGACTTTGCCCAGCAGCCATTTATGACCAATCATCTACTTTATCCTCAGGATAGCTGTGTGTCAGAAGTAGCAACTGGCTGTATTTATGCAGGGGAGTGTTTCCATCAAAGGCTGTCCTCTCTCTGCTTTTTCTGAATCCTTTAAGCATAGCTTCCAACCCGCACAGCAGAAGCAGCTCAAAGGCAGCAGCTCTATTTCACTTAAAGCCACTTTTCTTCAACATATTGACATGTAGAATATACATCAAAATTATTTTGCAATTAGCAGTCAGTATACAACCACAAGAAATTTGATCATCATGTATCTCAGGACCAGAACATCACCTCCCATATCAAGACAGAAAAGGCTTCCTCTTTGACATGTAGTTGATGAAAACAAGCATAATAGGTATGTATGTGTTTTTGAAGAGCCACACACCCATCCCTTTCCCAGAAAATGAAAATCCAGCTAATCAAAACATTTTAGTGAGTAGCCAGTTTACACACTGAAGAAAGGTGATGATATTATTAAACTGGTAAATAGAATAGAAGGAACAGAACAGAACAGAACAGGAATAGAATAGAACAGAACAGGAATAGAATAGAACAGAACAGGAATAGACTAGACTGGAATGGAATGGAATGGAATGGAATGGAATGGAATAGAATAGAATAGAATAGAATAGAATAGAATAGAATAGAATAGAATAGAATAGAATAGAATAGAATAGAATAGAATAGAATAGAATAGAATAGAATAGAATAGAATAGAATAGAATAGAATAGAATAGAATATTTGTGTCCCTGTTGATTTTTGTTTCATGCTGTTGGAAATCTCAGGAACATATTTGAACATCAATAAACCAAAAATCCTCAAGGATAAATAAAAATCATATATGTCTTAATATCTGGTACCTCCTCCAGGAGATAAACCAGTAAAATATTTTTTTTTCATTCACACATTTCATTTCATTTCATTTCATTTCATTTCATTTCATTTCATTTCATTTCATTTCATTTCATTTCATTTTTCATTTCATTCCTTTCTGATTTTCTGTCCTAAATAGCCAAAGCAATGCAAATTAATTTCTTGTTCCTTTCTATATCTAGATAAATTAGGTAGTTTTTATTTTTCTCATAAATATATAAATCTCCCATGTTGAAATAGGCACTAAAGAGGGGAATACTCTAGATTCAGCTGGAATAAAAAATAAATCTATTTCTCTTTGCAGCAAAACAAAACAAACAAACAAACAAAAAAGAAAAAAAAAAGAAAGAGACAAATCTAATAAAATCCCTTTCTCTAACTATGGAGCACTGATGCAGTTCTGGTTTTCTGTACTGTGATCCTCCTGAAAATAGAAACTTTATGTTTAATTGATTTATTTGTAATGATTCTGGCTTAGGGAAGAGACTCTTTGAAGCTGATTGATTACTGCAACAAGCTTAAGATTTCATACCACAAGAAACCTTTTTGTACTAATAAACAGTGGGACAATAAAGCTCTGGGGCATGGTGTTTCCCTTCACATTAAAGTGAGGATTTGCAACATAAGTATGTGAGGGACATAGTTTATGTGCTCCCAAGAAGCAGACATAATGAACTATTTCTTTTAATGGCAGATTATCCCTGTTTCTATTTCCTGGAGTGAAGACCTCGCAAATTGATGTATCTGTCCTCTGAGGTTTTCAGAGAGGCATTATGGCATTTTAAAATATTAATATGAGAGTACATTTAGCTGAAAGTAGCTAGCCTGGTAGTCTCTTGTGGCTGCCATACAGGTCACCAGAGACCTCCTGTCTCTCAAGGCAAATGATTTACTCTAAGTGTATCATTAAGATATACTTTTTTTTGAATTTATGATAGTGCTTTCTTACAAAGTTATACCTTTTCTATAAAAATTTAAGCATTTTTATGCTATTTTCTCCCTTCACTCACTGTTCCTTAAAAACCTGGTCAGTGTCATGGGCAAATTGAAAGTGCCACCCCCTGCACTGCAGTAGTCGGTCTGTGTTGAACACTGATTAGCTAGGACTGGATGTCACATCTTGTTATAACTTTACATAGCTGAAAAATTTCCTAGGAGATTTGAAAAGAACTGCAATTATTCCTCCAATGGAAAGAAAAAAAAAAGAAGAAGAAAGAAAGACAGGGAAAGAGAAAGAGAGAAAAAGAAAGAGAGAGAGAAAGAGAGGAAGAGACAGACAAAAAAGACAAATAATGAGAGAATGAAAGAATGAGAAAATGAATGAGAAATGGAGAAAGATAGAAAGATAGAAAGAAAGATAGAAAGAAAGATAGAAAGAAAGATAGAAAGAAAGAAAGAAAGAAAGAAAGAAAGAAAGAAAGAAAGAAAGAAAGAAAGAAAGAAAGAAAGAAGAATATCTCAAATCAAATAAATTTCTAAATTAAAGAAATTAAAAAATATTAAAGACATAACAACAGATCAGCTGAAAGTTTCCTCTTATGGGAAATTTAATACTTAGTGTATGGTTGCCAATTCCACATTTTCTTCTACATGATATATGATATCAAGGGTGAGTCTTTGACCTTCAGAACTTCTAGAGGAGTATCATCTGCTCAGCATAGTATTAAAAAAAGTCAGGAAAGCAGACAGATGCCATTTCTATTTGCTGAAATTTTATTGAATTTGGTACTTTCCCATTCATGTATCAACACACACAAATTCTGTCTTTTCACAAGTGGCAGAGAGTGATTCTTCCCACATATTTGTTCTTAGGAGATCATTGATATGGTTAAGGAGATGAAGGCTTCACAAACAGATGGTTTTCTGAAAAGCAATCCAAAGCTAGCTAGAATCAGTCTTAAACTCCACAAGTGTAGGACCATGACCCACAATAGTAGAGGTTAATTTAAACAGTGCTCTTTGTTTTCTGTCTTGATTTATTTAAGCCTAAACTGATCAAAATAACATACTATTATAATGTATTAGCTGAAATGTAGTTTTTCTATATTTATAGTACCGCATTTGAAGCATACTTGGTAGATTTCTGCTCTGTGTTACTCTAGTTTGGTTTAGTCATCTGCAGAAGGAGAAAAATACAGAGTTTATATCGGAATTTGTTCCAAAATAGAAGCCTCAAAGAGATCATAATGCTTGAATATACAACATATTTTCAGGAAAATCATCAAACTATAAATTAAACAATCATTTTAAATCCTTCAATTCTAGCATAGTTCAAAACCAATTTCATAACCTGGGACAGACACTGAAATTTTTGAGAAAGAACACAGCCCCCACAACTTTATGTCAGCTGATGCTTTGCTCCCAGGTATGTGTGCCACAGCCCTTTTTTTTGAGCACTAGTATCCTCTAGGCCATGTGCAGCAGAGAGCAGCAGATGGGCCTGTGCTAAAGGCAGGGGACCCTGGGGTGTCTGGATGCAGGAAAAATGTGTCCATGTGGCTCCATAGCAAGGCATTAGATCGCTGCCACCTGCTCCTCCACACCAGCGCAAGGGTTAGCGCTGCGCTGCAGAGCAGGATGGAGAGGGAGGTGGGGAATAGGCACAGCCAACCATCCTGGATGATGTGTCCCTCTTCCAAAGCTGAGGGATTTTAGATAGCTGTACAGTCAGTACAGATAGTCAGTGCCAAAAGGCAACATCAACTTAAAATCCCTTGAAGAGCCCTGGGGAGCTTGCCATGGGCACAGCTGTGGCCACAGGCCCGTCCCTGCTGGGGTACCCAGGGCAGAGGTGGCACAGCACAGGCAGCCTGAGCCTTGCAGGGTGGGTCCATGTGCTGGTTTCCTGCTGTTTTTTCTAACCATAAAACCCACCTGTGCTTGGCTCCCTGCACTTTCCTCTCTGTACATAAGGCGGACTGCATTGCACTTCACATCTCCAGAGGAAAACTGAAAAAACTTTTTGAACCGCCTGTTTTGAGCTCAAAGACACGGTCAATGCTAATTTCAGGTTAATCTACACAAAGGTATTTACAGTTTTCAGTTGTCAGCTTTCCATTCATGTGTGCAAGCAATATGATACAATTTTCAAATTTAAGATAATTGACCAGGGAATTTATTTCTTTTCATACTTTAAGTTATCAATTTTGACATGGTATCAAAATTATTACCAAAAAAGTGGAATAATGTCTAAAAAAATCATGTCCATTGACTAAAGAGAAAGATGTATAGGTACTTAAAAAACCAGACTTTTGGCCCAATCATAATTTTTTGAGGCTTTTCTATTTTAGAGGAACTGAATGTTCTTTTTTGTTTTCTTTTGTTTTGGCTTGGTTTTTTTTTTTTTTTTTGCTTTTGGTTTCACATTATTTTGACCCTTCTAGCTTGCAAAGAAACAAAGATTTTCCATTTTCTACATGACAAAACATATTAAAGAAACAAAAAACACTTCACAGAAATAGAGGGAGGAAGGTAAGGTAGAAGAAAAAGACAAGGAAAATAAGAAGGGCAACAATCCTCAAAAGGCATTTGGAATACTGATTAATGATAGGAACTAAACTATTCATACATTCAATATTTTTCAAGAAGTTATCAAATAAAGCAAAAATTATGAACTCTCTAGACTTACACAGAATGATTTGCCAGTTTTCTAATTTTTGAGCAATTCCATTGATTAAAACATATTTCAGATGGTTAAATAGTGTTTTAGATAAGTGGGCTTTACAAGCGCCTTTAGAGAAACTGTAAGAGACAGAGTATTTCCTTTTTGAGATTGTTTTATACATAATTTCATTTGCCTAGACACATCTGTATTTCTGTGTTAATTCAAATGGTAGGAAAAGACCAGCAAGGACTGTAAATGTAATAGAAAGTCCTGAATAACACAGACAGCCCTACCCTTTCATTTACCCTTATTCTGTTGTTTTCTGAAACTACTCTGAGAATGGTATTATTAAATGTATCTTAACTAGTGTAATTCCATTTGCTATTACTAGAGAATTGACATCACAGAAAGTGTAAAGACTGCTGAGTACTCTTGTGATTATTTTCCTCCACCTTTCATGTACGTACTTTTCAGTCTGCTTTCTTTTTTTTTTCATGATGATCAGTTCCAAATGTGGTTAATGACATATGTATATATGTGTGTATGTGTGTGTGTATATATACATATATGTGTGTATATATACACATAATATATATGTGTATATATATACATAATATATATGTATATGTGTATATGTGTGTGTGTGTATGTGTATATATATATATATATATATACACATAATATATATATGTATATCTGTAAATAAGGGTACAAAATCTGATAACTTTATTACTGCCCAGGAAATCACAAAATGGTTCAGTTGGCAAACACTACAAATAACTTCTCCTCCCTTATTTCAGCTGTGTCAATTGTGAACACAATCATCCATGTTTAACGTCACATTTGAACTGGAGGAAGAAGTGGACAGCTTAAGCAATCTCCTTAAATATGATATGGGTAAAAGTAACAGTGATAGTTCCTGCAATGATAAGTATGAGTGCTCCACTTGCAGAATAGATAATACAGGGATCTTGTCAACTGTAGGCTGTGGGACAGCAACTCAGAGCACAGGCAGCCTCTTCTCGTTATAGTGAGGGACCACTTGTATCTTCTGCCCATCAAGTGTTTAGAGTGCACACTAAGTGATATTGAAAGGCTTTTTATCAACAATCAGTTCAAAAAAAGTTGAGCACTTTACTTTCCTAATAATTAATCTCAAATGCGTCTTTAACTCCAGCCAGAAGATTGAATGCTATCTTGAAAAAAAAAAAAAAGAGGTAAAACTGACAAGAGCAATGAGAACTAAAGAGACTATTAAATGTGTTTTTGTTGTTTATTTTCCCCATACTTTCAAAATATTGGCAACAAAGGTGCTTATGTCTGAGGATAGAGGTTTTTCCTCAAGTAGCATATTTAATATTCAAGAAGAAAACAATTTTTCATTCATTTACAAGGGAAAGTATGGCCATGTACACATAAAAGCTCTTTTAATCAAATCTTTATTAGTGACTTTTGCTTATCAAAGGAATAGGGACGTTCAATATCTGTAAGCAAGATTGCTCATTCAGTATCAGTCTTATCTTGAATCTGCCTTTGTAAGTCTGCTACCGGTTTAGCAGTAAAAAAGCTGATAAAAGATTGTGCTATTGCAGAACTGGGGCTGCTTCTTGTCATTCTACAGCTGGAGCAGCTTCTTCTAGACTATCAGGGAGATCTGCATGTTCACCCTAGAGCTAAACTTGCTCTATAGATGGGATCAGTCAAGTCTGTACTTATAGACTTTGACTATTATAATGGAAATAATGTATCTTTGACAAGACACCTTTAGTCCATTCTTCTGACAGTGGCAGGGACCAAAATTCCTCTGTTGGAATACTAGGAGCCTAAAACTCCAGAGTGGTTTCAATATTCAAGTGGTTTAGGGCTGGACTCATCACCTAGTTTTAGTTATCTTGAGCTGATATAATCAGTATAAAACATCTGTATGTGCTCTTTGATAGTCAGTGGGGAGACTCAAGTATCTGAAAGGCAATCTGCCCATGTAACTTTGGCACTGATATTATGAAAGATGAAGCTCTGTCCAGTCATATCCATTTGAATTCTCTGCTGACTGTAGAATACAGCAGAACTACCTTAGAACAACTTGCAGGAACTGAAGTAGGATGAAGCTGAGTCTTGCCTAACACAAAGATATTTTTTTGACCAGAAACACTTACTTTTGGATTCTAATGAACATGTTCCAGTTGCCAGTTTTACCTTCCTTAAAGAAAATCCCTGGAGAATATAAACCAATGCTACGTGTTGAAGTGAAACTGCCATTAACTTTAACAAAAAGGAGTATGTCTGTGTAGGTTTTAATTGTGCAAAATTAAACAGATTTTTTTTTTAAAAAATTACATATTTAAACATAATTTAAGTATAAGGAGTTACTAAATGCATGGCCTAAGAGACAATTATGTACCTATTTTTAAAGTTGTAAGTGGTCCTGGTAAAAAATTCTCAAACATTGAGTTTATTATTACAAATATATAAATCAAAATCTGCTCTAGATTTAGTTGTGGTCAGTGCAATTTCTCTTATTTTGCACCAAAACGTGACAGAAGAATCAGTAAATACCAGTATTATGCACCTACATAGTCTCACATTGTATAAAATTAAATTTATCAATGTAACTACTTAGAGTTCTTATTTATAATATAAGGACTTTTCTCATTATATATCTAAAATTAATTTTTAATGTTATGAGATAGCGAACATTTTGATATGGGTTTATTGAATTCAGGATCCATCGCACTTAAGCACTTGACATGTCTCTTCTATGCAAATTATCTGAGAGGAACATAAGTCATTTTTAATAAATGTGGGGAAAGGGTCTGAGGTGAAATGAGGTTGGTGGTTGGGGCTCAGATTCTAATAAGATAAATTAAGGCTACTCACTCAGCTAACACTCAGTGCAGTTGTCAGCACTCCTGGTTTTAAAAAGGAAAGAAGATCGAAGAAAAGATTTAAAGATGAATGAGCCATGTGGGCTAAAACCCCCTCTCCTTTCAGTAGGTAGTGATTCTGCAGGGTCAAAGTTGAGGAGTGATGGGAAGAGTATTAAGAAATCTAGCAATTTAGAATGGAGATATATTCTCAGAGACATGAATTATATCTTCAGAATGTATAAATTTGGATTCAAAAGGGCTACTTTTTCTGGGCATTAGCAGAGAAAGTGGCCTGATCCTTGAACCTAAGTCTGGGTTTTCAAGTTTCCAATACGTTTCCAAATTTTGGTATAAACTTGTGCAGTCCTGTAATCCTTTCTCTCACAGTCCTCCACATCATTTCAGACAGCTACATACATGAAAGCAACAAGAACAAGGTCTTAAATTTTCTGATTGCATAGTTGATAAATTACACCACTGAAACCATAGTGTTAATTCTCCACAGTGGTGTTTATAGAGTATCTGGTATAACACATATAGAGCACTGTAAATAGGTCAGGTTTTATTGTTTATTTTAACAAATGGATAGGGTTGCATTAGCATTGCAGAAAATGTATAAATATTGATTTGAAAACCTGGTGTGCACAATAGAAGAGCAACCCTTGTAACCCTTTTAGAGAAACCCAGCCATAAATAAAGTTCCTCTCCATTTTTCAGCAAAACAATTAATACATAATTCATCCCAAAAGTATTATCATGCCTATTGCTACCAATGACAACTGAAGTATTCTAACACTGCTAACACTACTCTGTGAAGACTATATTTATTTGTATATCTGAAGAAGGGACGTAATGGTATGTATTGCAACAGTATTTTATTTGTGGTGGGATCTATAAGGGTAACTTTTAATAGCTCTGCATGGTCTGAGTGCTAAAGGACACAGCTGACAAATGTTTGTATTATTCTGACCATGTGAAAACAAAATCAATAAATGCATTTTTTGGATCTAAGGAAACAGTTATGCATTGTCTTAGGTCATGTCTTGGTCATTTTCTTTATATCTTCCTGTATGCAAAAAGCTCTGTACAAAAATAATGATAGTGTACAGCTGTATATAATTAGAGCCTTCTTTTACTAAGTAAACTTTGTTTAAGTAGGACATTAACTGATTGATGACAGCACAAATATATTCACAATAACCAAAACTATCCAAAAGTTTAGGAAGTTAATTTGATTTCAGATGGACACCAGACATTGTCTAAGCCTTCTGCTCTGGGAATTGGGTTTGAAATCTCACAAGCAGGACTTCTAGTTATATTTCCAGCACTCTCCTTCTCTACCAGGACTGAAAGCAAGTAAGAAGTAACTAGCATCTCACTATAGAGTGTGAATAAAGGAGGGAAAGGGTACAGGGAAATTTTTTAAAGCTCCTTCCCAGCCATGAGATGGCTCTAAACAACGTAAGTTGTTTAGATCTGTCTCAGGTACCTGTCACATCACAACCCAGGGGAGAGCAATGAAGAGAACAGCAAGCACATTAGTAAATCTTCAGGGCCAGCAACTGGCTTCCACATATGGATGACAACATGTGTTGGTTGGAAGAAGAAAAACACTGAGTGAGATCAAAAGAGAAACATTAGATTCACCTGGGCTAAAAGCAAAAGACTGTAATTATTGGATGTCCTAGCATCATTTGCCATAGCTTTGATACCATTTTGAAAATAATAAACTATTTTAGAAAATAGACATTTTGACACCATTTGAAAATAGCAAACTTTGATGCCAAAAGTCTTACTAAAGTTTTAAACAGAAAAATTTCTTCACTGAAAGGCTATTTCGCTTTACTGAAAAATATTAGCAAAACAATTCTTTAAAAAGCCTTTTTGGCTTTGTTGAACAACGGCTTCAGTACCTGATTGTATTTTACACTATTTTATCTTCTGTTCATTTTATGACTGTAAGTTCACATACAGACCAAGTAAATCAGAGTTTGCTTTTCAGACATCACAGAACAGAAGAGAACAAAATTTTCTGCTCAGTGAACCTCAAAGTGTCAACCTGGCTATAATAGGAGGGTTTTCTCTGCAATCACCAAACTCTAAAAAAACTACATGCTCTTTTATTATGGATATTCTTCATACTTTTCATACCATACGCAGAAATGGGAAGACATGTATAAAGGACAGACGATACCATTGTAAAATATATAAATTTAATAAAACAAGTCCCATTTTGACATATTTAGAGTGAGGAGATGTAAGCACACTTTTATGCAAGTACATACAAAAAAAATCTCACAATCTGAATAATTAACTAAAGTAAAAATTACATGTGCTACCAAAATAATTCAATAAAGTTACAGGTTTAGATTAAATTTTGTAAAGTTTTAGCATGATTGAAGTGTTGAAATATTGGCACAGAAATGTGCATGAATGTTTGGAAATTAATCTTGACTTTATCCTTCTCAGCTTATATCTTGAGAAGATATCCTTAAAATAGTATATACTAAAAAAATAGTTGGATTGCAACTCTTAGAAACATAACTATTAGATTTGGCTTGATTTTATGGAGGTCTACAGACATTAAGTTTGAAGAAGAATGATTGGACAAGAATACTGTTTCTATATGGCAAACTGTGTGAATATTTGAAATATAGCTGTCTGGCATCTGAGATAACTCCAAGCCTAAGGTAATAAAACTTCAGTGAAACATGGGATTTTATTTTAAATTAGTTTATTTATTCTTATCTCTAATACTTGAACTTGAGTGGTTTGCAGTGTAAAGATAAATAGTGAAATTTCCTGCATATGTGTGGTATGTCCTAAGTAATGATTTTTTTAAAAAGTCCTGAAGCCTCCTCTTTTATTAATTTAATAATTTTTAAGCTTTTTAGCTATTTTTAAACAAAATCCTACCTGTAATAAGCAAACCAAACATATCTGCACCTAACATATAATGCATCACAGATGTATGTGTCTTGAAAATTTCCTGTGGGATAGGGTGAGATTATTTGCTTTTATCTTACGATGAAATGAGTAATAAATATCTTTGAAACATGGGATGCTCTCATTTTATATATAAATAAAGGCAGAAGAATTTCACCCATGTCTATATCATTTCAGAGAGGTATGAAATTAATCAAGAGGGAAATAAAAATAAACATGATGAGAAGATGGTCATGATCCAATAAGAATTCCAAGAGTTTAAAAATTTAATTTTATTTGAAAAATCTAAAACAGACTTTTCCTGGATAAGAGCTCCTCTTGGAGACATATCTGAATTCCCACCACATATTCTATTTCTTGATTTTGGAAGAGTTCTAGATATATTCCCACAGGAAAATTGTATACGTAAAATACAATACCATTTTTCTCACCACCAGGTGGTCTTTCTTATAAAAAGCACTCTGTTCATTACCAGCACTCTTCCCCTCCTTTTAAATTGATTTTTAAATGTTTCTACCTTGTACTAAAGAGATATAATTCTCCCTGAGATGCTGTACCTTCAGTCTTCTGATCTATACTGCCTAAATAGTGATATGAGAGATAAACAGCTTTAAAAACCATATTCTTTCCCTTCCAGAACAGCAATTATTGCTGAAATGGTTCTGCATTCTCCTGTATAGATCAGTTCAGTGATTTGATGTCCTCAGTCCTTGTGGTGTGGAATGAAATTCAGTGCTCTAAAAACCCAGTTCAGGCAACCTGATTTCCTAGATAAATTTTAGTACATGTGTTCTCCATCTAAGCTTAAACATGATTTTTTCTTTTTGTGAAGCAGTGACTGGATAGTCCCTTTCTCCTTGAAAAAGTCATAGAAGTATGACTCCTCTGTTCCCATTCCAGAAAACATTGCTGGATTTCTCTATGGCAGAAATTTCAAAGTACTGCATTTATTCTCCCATAAACACTTTATTTATATGAAATTTTACTGGACTTCTAACACATGAATTCGTAGAAAGAAGCCCAATACTCAGAACTGATTTTTCTTTCTTGTAGGAGTGTCATACTTAACACACCAAGATGTCCTGCAAGTCATTACAGCTTAATTTTCTCTGTCTGAATAATATTCACAGTTTGCAACAGAAAAAAAATTGTCCTTTTCCTATTTTGATAAGAAATATTAATTTGACATTATTCTAAAATCCAACCTAAAAGTGAAAGAACAAAACTGAGAAAATGTCTAATTAAAACAAAGATATATTCTCATGTTTCAAGGTCTGTCAGGTATGAAAAAGACTTTAGAAGTGTGATTTGAATGATCTAAATCTCATCTAGAGGGAACATAGGAATATTATACCACAGTTGCAAAGGGATAGACAGCTAAATGACATTAGAGGACTTCCCATCTAAAATTTCTCTTTCTTTAAATGGACAATTCTATTTAGCCAACTCTGTGAGAGTTTTTTCATGACTAAGATTAAAATTCATCGTCATATTTGATCCTGGCCATTCACAATGAAAACAGGATAACATTATACAATATATAGGCAGTTTCTGTGAAGCTATTGTGGTGGATATGTCACAAAAAAGTAACTTAACCTTCAAGGTTAAGCTAAAATTCAAGTTATTATTTTTTCATTATATAATATGAAATATTAACTTAAAGTAAATATTTTCAGATGAAATTATTTCTTTTACAACACATTTCAGAGTCAAAAGTAGATGTGAATATTGCAATTAGTGTGTATCAAATTACTGAGCAGCAGCTCTTCAGGTACAATGAAGTGTCATGGAGTGATTTGAATTATTGAAATTTTTATAGTCAAAGGAAATATTTGCATGTGTGTGCCTGCACCGTTCTCCTGTTACAGTCAATAACAGCAGCTACTTTTTATGTGACTGCATTCATCTCTGTCAATATGTATAGGATTTTTGTCAGTAATCCAGCTTCTCCCAAGCGGGAAAGAGAAATAAGCTAACCAAAATATCCCAAAATTAATATAGTCGATTTAGGGTTCAGTTCAGTAGGTTTTTAATTTTTATTTAGCAGATTGCAGAAGATATATTTAAATACTAAATTTCTTCTTCAAAAAATAAATTAGCTTTTAAGAAACAGATTAATCCAGTATAATTTGAAATCTGTGTTACCTAATACTCAGACTCACTATATAATGATAATACAATAGAAATTTGTGTTATTATTTTTAAAATTCTCATATAGGTACTATGTCTCCTGTATACATTTCACATAAAAGGAACATATGTACTCTTAGAGGTAGATTCTATTTTTAATATTTTTAATCTTTGAACAGTTTCTGAATTTGCTCTGACTGCATTCTTTCATAATTGAAAGGTTCCTAAAGATTTTTCCTGTCGCCTTCAATCTTCCTTTTGGAAGCATTACCATCATAATTTAAAATAACATTTCCTCAGTGATTTTGTCTAGCAAGAGCCTGTGTGCATGTCAAATCAAGTATGTCAAAGCAGATTTCCATAGGATAAATTTCAGCCATTTTCAGCATCTCCAAAAAGGTGCTCATAGACTTTGTTATTACTAATGCACTTCAATAATGAAAGCAGAGGTATGGCCATAAAGATTTCTTATATGTTTTACAAAACATACACAAGAGGATGGAGTACTATTTCCTTCATCTACTGGGAATAAATAGAAAACGGGTGTAGATGTAACAACTACATACTGATTTAGGAAACAACATTAATAGCTTGCATGCATAAAATTTTGCATGTATAAGCAAATGAGTAACAAAAGACTGGATGGCTGGATTTAAAAGACAAGGAAGTAATTGCTGTTTTAGGGAAGACTTGGATGAAAACATTAACTCAGACCTGCTTCAGCTAATGTCAATGGGAGTTTCACTCCTGGCTTTCAGACTGAATTTCAAACTACCCTGCAGTCCAAAAATATAAATAAAGAAAATGCATATGTGTTGGGACAAGTACATATGAACAAATTTTAAAAATAATTCCAAAATTTAGCATAAACCATTTTTATTTTAGCTGGAACCCTACTGATGTTAGAATACACATTCAAGCAGGAAAACCATTTTTGACGTTTTGCAACAAGCCATTACATTGCAAAGAGAGTAATGCAGACACCATTTCTTTGTGAATCCCTGATGCTTTGCTGCAGTACAGTATTGGAAGTGTTTTAGAATGGGTTTTCTAAATCATGACTATTCCATGCAGGAGTCAGTATGACAAAACACCTCACTTCATATTCTGAAACAAAATTTAAAATAAACTGAAAGTGGGTGGTACATATTTGAGATTGCTGAGAAACATTAATTAAAAAGAATTAGTTCAAGGGCCTTATATTTAAGTAATAAGTTAAATGTATGATGAGGAAAGAAAGGTCCAGCTGCTCCTGTTTCACACTGTGAATATTGAATAATCTGAATTTTCTTTGTTTGGATCATGAAGTTTGAATAATTAAACAATAGGTCGTTTGAACTCTGTTGTGTCATCAACTAATTACTACATTTATGCTTGTCAATAGCAAACCCACAGTAGTATTTTAAATTCCATTTATTGTGCTTTAGCTTAATGCTTACTGTTACTTTTCCTCCACATTTTTTCCCATCATGAAAATTAACCCACAATATATCTTTCTGGAAAGAAAATAAACAGCTCCCTTGCCAAGCCTTTCATTACACTGTTGCTTTCCATCATGAATTGTGGTCTAACAGTAGCCGAGTAAAAAGCCAGGGCCTTTGAAGTGTTGTGCTAATTTGATTAATACGTAGTTACATCCTGTTATGATGCACTTTGCCTTATGCATTTTAAATGGAAAATGCAGAGTGGATTACATTTGTGTTAAAAACACAGCATACTAAATGAACAGCATTGAAAGTGTTCCATAACAAGAACTGCAACCACTTTAAACATGTAAAAGGTTATTGCTTGCAGGTTAATGGTAATTGTACCAAAATACATTATTTTATAACAATTAAAAGGTCAATATAAATACTAGTGAGATTCAACAGCTGCAGTGGGAAATACTGATTTAAATTCCTTGAACAAAACTAAACAAAACATTGAGAAAAATCCTCTGAACTGTGTGTCCTTCTATTCATCCCCATAAATACACTGGGACTTGAAGTCATGGTTAATTCATCTTCTGTCCTAACAGAAAATAATTTTATGTGCTTTTCCCTTCTGTTAAATGAAGACTTAAATTCAGCTTCTGTGTTGGTTCATATAAATTTTCTAACAGGAGACACTATTACACTGCAGTATTGCATATACTGGGTTTCTTTCACTTATCTTTTCAATAAATTAAATACATTGTTTTATCATAATACCTTGAGATACACATAATTACTTCAGAATAAGAAATAGATTAAATTTCAAGTCTACTAACAGCCAAAGATGTGAGCAAATATAACTTTGTGCTTTAAGTGTGCATCAATACACTTTAAAGAGTTAAATTATTCTTGCACCTACTAAATTTTCTAGCACCTTAGTACAGTAAAGTTGTTTCCAGAGCCAGGAGGCAGCACCTCATCAGAACAGTGTCCTTTTATTTACTTCTGCTGAAACAGATAAAATATCAAAAATCAATGATGACCCCAAAAACCTAAGTATACTTTTAAAAATTACAGATATTGATTATGATATGCACAGGAACACAGTGCACACAGATTGTGTTTCACTTTTTACAGCTCTGCTTGAATGCAGAAAGGTGCCATTCTATTAACTCATTGTGTTTTCACATATTTCAGTCTTTGGTGTCATTATATTTCTTACTTGCTTAATCTCCAAAGCTAATCTGACACCTCTTTTTTAATATATACTTCAGCTAAAAAAAAAAGATGTAATGTGGAATAGAGCATCCTTGATATTGAAGAAGTCCAGCAAAAGACAAGAAATTGGATAAAAAAACCCATTAAATCACTGAGCTGTAAAATAAAATGTGGAGCTTATTTCTGCCTATTGTATGGATTTGTTGGCAAATTCAAGGTGGCAGACACTTGTTATTTCATCTACCTCCCTCCAGGGAGAGACAGCATGTCTGCATGTGTTTCTAATTTATTTTTAAACAGTTTAATTAATGCTTCTTACCTATTCATTTGAAAAAAACATAGTCATAATGTTTAATTTGTATTCTTGAAATCCAGTAGAATTTCTTTCTTTACTCAGTACAGATTTGTCTGTTCAGTTTCTATTTAGTCAGTAAATAATGCTGTCCCAAATTTTTCCTACAGTTTTCATTTGTTTGCAGTTTTTCTCAAATTTCCTCTGTCTCTCACTGGCAATCATTACACTGTTAACTGTTACTTAATCTCAGAAGAAATATTCACCATCATGTTTTAAATATTTTCTAAATTTTCTTATTTTTTTCCGTATTTCTAATTAACATATCATGCAATGATTATGGAAACCATCTATGGAGCTGAGAGAACAATTTTGAAAATATATGTAATTCCAATTATTTATATAATGAAATCCTAATATGACCAGACTCCAATATCTACAGTAAAAATGTACAGTGAAGTCAGCTGCAGGATCTTTCCCTTTGCTTACATAGGTTCTTACATAGAATCAGATAGTACTATTATCTCTTTTCCTGGCATTTCTAATATGCATTTCACTGACAGTATACATGGAAAAAAACCCTCACCTATCTTCTGAAAAATCTTGGATGCAGTTCTACACCAAGAGACTGAAATTTGTCCTTTTTTTTTTTGGTTCTTCTTGTCACTAGTTGCAAACTTATAAATTATGTCATACCCTTGTATAATAATACTTTGAGCTTTATTTTACACCTCATGAGGTTTTAAGAATAAGATAAATCTCTCTTCCTAGTACACATCACAGATACACCTGGAAACACAGGTCTTTATATAATCATCAGTCAGTAACATCACCTAAAGCTAACAATGGCTACTGAAAATAATGTGTTTGTCTCAGATTCCAGTCTTTAGTGAATAACTTTAAAGAGAAATACTAAGTGTAGGCTCTGGTTCACAGTATGAATGAATAAACACTTGAATTATAGCTTAGTATAGTATAAAACATTGTAAACCAAGACCAATTTTAAAATTTAACTGAGATTTTATTATTTCATAAGATTTTTGAAAGGTATTTCAAGAAAGTTAATAAGCAAAATAATTCTGAATAGTTGAATTGAATTTTTAATTATGATTATCACCCAGCAGAGATCTGAACAGTGCAGGTTTATCCTTTTTACAGGCAAATCTTTATAAAACCATTTTACCTTACCAATTTCTGATCTTGAATGAAAGAAGAAAATTAGTTCAGTGTGACTGATAATCTGGGAAAAGATTCTCCTCCTCATACCCTCCTGTTCTGTGTTCAAAGAAGATTCAGAATATGCCTGAAGAAATGGAGTTGAACTTGGAAATCATCAAAAGTATTCAAAATTCATCACCAGTATGAACTAAAGGATAATGTCATCTTGATGGTCAATGAAATCCTTTGAAGAGTGATACCTTTTCACCAGAAAAATATTAATATTTCCCCAGGAAATATTCTTTATTTTTTGTATTATAAGTCTGAATATCATAACATCAATGTTATTTTAAAGACATTTGGAAGCCCACAAAGAATAGAGCAATAATATTTCCTGGCTCTTAATCATGTTCATAGGCATAACTTCCACAAAAGCTTTTAATTTTGATGAGGTTCTGAAAGAATTAAAGGTGGATCGCAGTATTTTATATTTCATCAGTGGATGCATTGCAGTTGCTTACATCTCAGAATTTCTCAAACCAGTGTATTTACAAGCTAACTGCTCTTGCCACTAATGCTTCTTCAACATTTTACCAGGGAAGATTTTTGGAGAAAAATGTGAAATTCATTCTGAGACCAAACACAATTTACTGTAACAAGATAAGATCTTTAAGACAAATTAATAATCCTGCATAATCAAAGACAGTGTGATTATTTCAAAATGGAACTTTTATTCTGGACTATAGAAATACAAATGCAAACAGTACACAAATGCATTACACTCAGTAAGGATTTATAAGCTCACCCAGATCTGTAACCATACTACCCATATATCTGGAGAGAAACTACATCAAACCTTCATAGATTAAAGTTTGCATACCTGAAACATCCCATGCATGGCTTATTTTGTCTGTAATGGAGTTAGACCCTACTGCTTATATCCAGACAGTGAGATTCTTGCATTCACTTTGAGTTGTGCTGCTTCAGTAAAGCTCTCCAGAAGCGTGCTAAGTAGAAGTCTTATCTGTTTCTTCAATGATTTGGGTTGGCAGTTTCCTGTATGAAATGCTCATTACCAAGTAGCACAGCAAATCTAGGATTTCCAACAGAAAGCACTAGAAAGGTAGGCATGAAGATGAAAGTATTTTCGGACCTACACAGGGAAAGGGGCTGACTTCATTTTTTAAGATATAGATGATCTATAAGTGAATATGAGAATTGGTCATGAATTTTTCTGACTATTTAAATAAGTAGTTTAATACTGAATGTTTTTTGTTCTTGTCAGTACAAATACAAGCTTAATAATATTAATCCCTTGCACTGGTAAAAGGGAGAGCATAAAAAGAACCAATGTTCCCTTTTGTTACTTTATAAGGAACTTTGAAGAAATAGAATCCGTATTTGCTGGACAGGGGGGAAAACAGTGAAAAAGGATGAAGAAAACATCTTCTTTGCCTCACATTTCAATAATAAGACCAACTGGGCTTTGAGTACTTAAGCCCCCTAAGCCAGAAGACAGGTACAAGGTGCTAATGTAGTCCTATAATCCAAGACTACATAGTCAGTGATCTCCTACATCACCTAGGCACACACAGATCTATGGGGCCAGATGGGATCCTCTCAAGGGTACTGAGGGAGCTGCTGGAAGTTCTCACTGAGCCACTTCCCGTCACTTTACAGCAGTCCTGGTTCACTGGGGAGCTCCAGTTGACCAGAGGTTGGCTCTGGTCACTCCCATCTACAAGAAGGGCAGGAAGAAGAATCAAGAGAACTACAAGCCTGCCAGCCTGACCCTGGTCCTTGAGCTATGGAGAGGTCCTCTGGAGTGCCATTACATGACACATGCAGCAGACCCAGGGGATCAGGCCCAGACGGATGAGTTTATGAAATGCAGGTCCTGCTTGGCTAACAAGATCTCCTTCTATGACAGGTTGACCAACAGAGTGTATGAGGAAAAGGCTGTGAATATTGTCTGCCTGGACATTTATCTACCCTCCAACAATGTTTCCATAACATTTTCCTGGAAAAACTGACTGCTCATGGCTTGGACAGGTGTACTTTTCATTTGGCTAAAAATTGGGTGGATGGCTGGGCCCAGAGAGTGGTGAATGAAGATGATAAATCCAGTTGGTGGCCAGTCACCAGTGGTGTTCTCCAGGGATCAGTGCTGGGGACAGTCGTACTTAATGTCTTTGTTGATGAGCTGGATGAGGGGATCAAGTGCAGTCTCAGTCAGTTTGCAGGTGACACTACCTAGGGTGGGAGTGTTGATCTGCTGGAGGGATGAAGGCTCTGCAGAGGGCTCAGGACAGGCTGGATCAATGGGCTGAGGCCAATGGTGTGAGGTTCAACAAGGCCCAGTGCTGGCTCCTGCCCTTGGGTCACAACAACCCCAGGCAGTGCCACAGGCTGGGGCAGAGTGGCTGGAAAGGAGCTGGGGGTGCTGGTGGCAGCAGCTGAACATGAGCCAGGCTGTGCCCAGGTGGCCAAGAAGGCCAATGGCATCCTGGCCTGGCTCAGCAATAGTGTGGCCAGCAGGAGCAGGGCAGGGATTGTCCCCCTGTCCTGGGCACTGGTGAGGCCACACCTGGAGTGCTGTGTCCAGTTCTGGGCCCTGACTGCAGGAAAGACACTGAGGGGCTGGAGTGAGTGCAGAGAAGGGCAGGGGAGCTGGGGCAGGCTCTGGAGCACAAGTGCTGTGAGTAAGAGAGCTGGGGTTGTTAAGCCTGGAGAAAAAGGAGTATATATAGAGAGAATTGTTAATTCTCTAGAACTAGCTGAAAAAAGGTTGCAATGAGGTGGGGCTTCAGTCTCTTCTCTCGGGAAATAAGTTGTTCCAGAGGAGATTCAGACTGGATGTTAGAGGAAATTTCTTCATGGAAATTTTAACAGGCTGCCAAAAGGAGCAGTTAAGTCACCACCCCTAGGGGTATTTAAAAGATAGGTAGATGTGGCACTCTAGGACGTGTTTCAGTGTTGAACTTGGCAGTGTTAAGTCAATAATTGGATTAGATGACTTTAGAGGTCTTTTCCAATCTAAATGATTCTGTGATTCTAAGAATGTACGACTTGGCCCTCCAGCTCTTTATCAGCCTGTAGTAATATTTTTCTGCAGCAGTTTCCTGCACTGAGTCTAGTCTCAGGACTGTTTTCTTCTACTTCCCTTACCTGGTACCAGTAGAGGAAATAAAACCTTACTTCTGAAGTACCTCAGTTTTCAGCTAAGATATTCAGAAGTGGCACGATGACACAGGATTTAAAAACAAAAAAAATAATTTTCACACTCAGTCACGTGTTTTTGGTGCCCGCATTTTTCAGCTTGGTTCAAATAGCAAAAGATACAAGACCTGTGTTCTTACATTTTACATCTACAAAGTATTAGACACACACTGCTTAGTTGCAATTCACAATAAATATAGGAAAGCTTTATGCTGAAAGTAAATTCAAACACAAGGACTAAAGTAATCAAGTGTTTTAAATCATTCTGATTAATCACTAGAATATTTTAAAGGATCTGGTTTCAACATATTTTGCAGAGGAAATGTCTTTTACTCAAACTAACTTCTCTGTTTCTCTCTGGTCTATGCGTAATTCATGAACCTTTAAACATTATGGGATTATAGAGAGCTAAGCTGACATTTTTACTTTCACTTAGCAGCCTGAATAATTGGTACACTCCAAGCATTTTAAATACTAAAGTAATCATTGCTTTGAATTCATCTTGTGATGTCATAGCAGCTGACGATTGACATAATAAATTTCAAGAATATGCAAGCTTGAAAAGAATGTTAGACATATCTTATGCTTAATACATAACAATTAAATGATCTATAACTAGCAGTATATTCTGATGTTAACTTTAATGAAATGCTTTTTAAATGTATAATGTATTGTTATTGGCTTTCCATTTCAGGGCAAGAAGAGAATTCATTAAATTTTTTTAGTGTGTTTTTCTCAGAATCAGAAAGAAATGTATAGAAAAATTTCACATTTATTTAATATCTTGAATAAATTGGAACGTCAGTGGTGAAAATTAAAAATTTTACTTTTAGTGTTGAAAACTGCCACAAGTTGACTTGGAAGCCACTCACAATCAAGTAACAAACAACTACAGCATGTGTCAAATGAAATTGAACGTGAAAACTCAGCTGGCAATTCTTTCCTAAGAGATGTTGTAGGACATATAGCTGCCCCAACAATCAGCACATGATGCAGCTCTTGGTCCTATGGTTCAAAAAAGTACATAAAACCATGCCTTGAAGGAGTAGATCATATTTGTCACAAGCTCATAAATTTGTGGAATAACCCCCTACAATGTAGAGTACTACAACCACTTCTCTCTTAAGGGAGATTTCCTCTGGTTAATGGAATTTGAACAGATTTAATATCTATGTTCAATACATACTGAATAGAAGAAGACATCCCTCAAAACAGAAGAGCAAAAGTTGAGTATTGTCTTTGGTTCTTCCTAAATAAGCTCTGAAATGTTGCTGCCAGTTTGAGGGGCATCAGCAAAATTGGAATTAGGATAAAGGCAATATTGTAGCTAAGAGTTATTTTTTTCTATATTAGCTTGTACAGAGTTTTTAGTGTTGGAACGAGTGTTGAACATATTGGGATGACTTTGTTATTGCTAAGCAGCTCTTAGACAGAGTCAAGGCCTTCTGTGTCTCCTCCCCTCCCACCACTGAGTAGAATGGGATGCACAAGAATTTGGCAGGGGGCACAGTCCGGATTGCTGACCCCAGCTGGCCACGAGGACATTGTGTACCATGCGATGTCATGCTTGGCACATAAAGCTAGAGGAGAAAGGATGGGACCATCAGAGGGACCACTGTTACATGGGATGAAGCCCTTCTGTCCTGAGGATGGCTGACACCTGCCTGCCCATGGGAAGCAGTGAATGAACCCCTTGTTTTGCTCTGCATGTGTTCACAGCTTTTGCTTTCCCTATTAAATTGTCTGTGTCTCAACCTATGAGCTCTCTCAGGTTTGCTCTTCTGATTCTCCTCCCCATCTGCTCTGGGAGAATGAATGAGTGGCTTCATGTTGTCAGCTTGGGTTAAACCACGACACCCATGGTGGATGGGTGGATGGAAATCATGCTGCCCTTCATAGATACCAAGACAGTCATTGAATAACAACACATCGGGACAGGAGGAAAGAAGTTCCACTGTCCTTCTGAGAAAACTTAATTGTTTCAGGAAAAAGAAGGTGGCTTAAAAAAGAAAGAGAAGTTGCTTTTCCCAGCCACAAACCACACAGAGATAGTGCTTGTATGCATAAATAATAATTAAGATACTTCTTTTGGACTGATTGCAATCTGTTCTTGCCAGTCAGTCTTCTCTCCTGGTCCTTTAGATGAATGTCAGAAACAGCAACAGGGAGAGATTTCATTTGGTATGGAATTTTTTTGAAAGAAAGGCAGAAATGAGGATAGACTGCTTTGTCTTAGCAGTCTTTTGCTAGAAGAGAGTCCATAGCTCATAAAGCCCCAGAAGTTTCTCTTTTACCTCCAAATTCAGGTACATTCTTGATCTATCTTTCTATTGACAGTTCATTTCTCCTCTCTGGCATTCATGGATTTATATACTAGGGTTGGAGTTCTACGTGGTTACAAAGAATGCAAAAATTTAGTGGTAAAGTATTTAGGATATCCTATATCATATATCCTATATCCTAAATTACTATGTTTGCAGTATCAAAAACCTTGTCAAAAATGGAATGTAGTTATGAGGTCACTGACAATGCATAAGCACCATCAGGAGAAGCTGACCGGATCTTTTTGTTTCTTTCTTCTGTTTCAAGATAAACCTCACTGAAAATATAAAATTCATAGCATAAAATTCTGTTTAAATTGCCATAGTACAAAAATTCTATTTATATTACATTAGCACATAACATTCACAAGGAAGGCTGACACATTATTGCTTTGAATACACTATAATCACTGACCACAGTGAGGATATCCTTGGAAAATAGCTTGCTCTAACTGAGAGGAAATATCCTTTACTTATTAATTTACAATATATGTAAGGATAAAAAAAAAATCAATCAGTTAAGCTTTTGAAGCCACCTCAGTAAGCAATGTAATTGTTAATTGTCTTCAGTTTGATAATGGATTACACAAGAAACAGATCTGGGAAACACATACAACCATACAACTGCCAAGCAATGATCATGATAGAAGCATGATTAAGCTGCAGCTCCAAGTAAATCATCGCAGTGACAAAAACTCCCATGATAGCAGTCTATAAACAAGACAAGTTCTCTACTGCAGAGAAAGAGGTTTTACATTTTCTAAAATGAGTGAACAAAGATTTACATATGGATAATTACCACAAGGCTGACTGGAGTTTATGCAAAATAAATCACTCAAAAATGCCTGTCACCTGGCATGATGAAAGACGACATGAAAATGGAATTAGCCATAAATGTAATTCTATCTAAGAACAAAAGTACTGAGTTATTTTTAATGTGCAATTGTTTTGTTGATTGTTTTAATTGCTAAGGAACTCAGATCTGCAAGATGGCTTCTGCAGAAGGAGAACTGTGGTATTTCATTAACCACAACAGAAAATTAAAGGAGAAATAAAGAATTGATTGAAAGGAACATATTTATCTCCTGTCATCATTGATACTTAAAACACAAAAATACTGATGGAAGTTCTTTGCTTCTAGAGAGAGAAAAGGGAACTAATTATTGTTTTTTTCATTATTTAAAAACATGAAATGGCATTGACAATAATTACAAATGCAAAACGTATATAAGAATTTAAAAGTTTAAAAGTTGTCATTCACAACTTGTGAGAGTGTCAACTCTACCAGGTAGACTTTTTTAAAAGTTAATGGATAAAGAAAATTGTATTCTGAAATAATTGTTCAGTTATCTCATTCTTTGTATTTAAAATATTTTGTTTATTTTAATTCCAAGTCCTTTTTTCCCATCTTAGAAGGTATATCTTTATGTACACCTTAAATAAATGAAAATTCTGAGATACAGAACTCAAAAGTTATTGATATCTATACCTTTCAATAAAACCAGGAATGGAGAAACAAACTTCAGATGTTTTCAAACACACAAAAAATTGCTTTTTTATCTGTATTTTATCTGGATTGTGTCCTGTTGAAATAGCTAAATACTTTAAGGGTGGTGAATGCTAAGGCACTTCTCACAGATGAATATGGCATCTCTCTCAGTAAAAAGGGGGTTTTTTTATGACACAGTCTTAAAATTAGAATAGTCTGATCTGGTGTGTGATTAAATTTATAACATAATGCATTTTGCTGAAGGATAAATTATTGATGACACTATCCTTAGTCATAAATGTAAATCTATTCCAAAAAATACATCAAAGCAAAGCTGAAAAAGGGAATGAAAGTTCAGTTTTATTTATTACCTCTCATATACTTTCGAATTATTTTCCATCAAACAAATTACTGAAGGCCAGCACTGCTGCTTCATCTAAAAGAATCCAGACTTTCCAGAAAACAGTAGCGTTAATGAAGGCTTGAAACATGACAAAAACCTGGATGAAGACTGAGAAATTTTAAGATGAATATAACATATTGTTAAATTCCATGGGCTGTTTGACCTTTCTTACACCACTGAGTATGATGTGAATATGTGTTATGATGCCTTGTCATGCTGTAGTTCTAGAGGTGCTTTAAAACTTTCAGAGTGTACTATGTACACTTTAGATTCATCTATATAAATAAAATAGGTATTTTCCTTTAGCAGGCATATTAGGATAGGTCAGAGAAACCTGCCAAATGCCAGATTGATTGTAAATTCCCAAAAAAATTTAGTTTAATTTAAAACGCAAATAATTTCATTCCCTCCTTTCTGAAAAAAAAACAAAACAAAAAAACCACCAAAAAACAACAAAACAAACTTAATTATATATAATCTATTCAGTGTGGTGGTATCTCACAGCTGGATTGTACATTGAGGATCATAGAAATTTACTTTTGAGGTAGAAATACATGAAGTTTTGTTAGCATGCCCTTGAAAGTACTGTGCCTGTGTCATCCTTCTGATAAAAGAACAACAGCTGCTTGGTATTTTTGTATTTCCCATTCACAGTGTGCATAAAAATAACACAAAAACAATTAATAATAATTAGTTTTTATAAACAAGTTAATTAATTAATTTGTCTTTTGGAGTCAGCATGAAGAGCAATCTTTTCTACTGCCCTATGAGCAGTGTATCTATTTTTTGCTGCCTTTTGTGAAAAATTTAGATGGCCAAGTAGCAACCTTACTCCAGTATGAGTTATTTGCAGTTTTGCTGCAAAATAACA
Source organism: Cyanistes caeruleus (assembly GCF_971803275.1). Lineage (NCBI taxonomy): Eukaryota > Metazoa > Chordata > Aves > Passeriformes > Paridae > Cyanistes > Cyanistes caeruleus. Next base: position 66,036,914 of record NC_141732.1, read on the forward strand.
AGAGCTTGCAACAAAGCAATACAAACACAGCATGAGATTTTATGAGTGCTGAATCTTGATGGAGGAAGATAAACAAGTCGTGAAAAATGTCCCAAAGGACTGAATGTTTTTTCGGTGGGTTTTTTCCCAAATGTGAAATGAAATCCTAAAGCATTTGTTTCTAAAATCTCTGCTATAAACTCTCCCTTCCCTATAATCTCGTCAGCTCTGGGGCAACAGAATCTCTAAGGTCAGCCTTTCTGTTAACTACAATGCTTATATTTCTCCTCTATTTCTTGGCAGTAGAAAGGAATGGATGATTTATTTTTAGTGAGTTGCTCAACCCAGCACAAGGAACTCGGTAAGTGACTTTCTTTTTTTTTTTTTAAACTGTCAGGATTGCCAGCAATAGCACTGCTCACAGTAGTATTAACTGCATCTATAAACCCCAGCACCACTTCTCTTGGCTCAGCCACAGTCGTATGTTCTTCAAATTTCTTTCTGATATTTTGGGCTCTCTTTTCCACAACATGATGAGTAATGTGTGAGATAAACTGGCATGTGTTATGAGACCAGCACAGCATGCATGGGTGAATTAGTTGCATTATCAGTATAAATGACAAAAAAGTTTTCTGACCCATAACATATGTTTGGGTGAGAGGAGGAAGATGCAAGAGAAAGCAGTAATGACATGGTACTGCTACTCCATCTTAAAACAGATGTTTCTTTTAATAAAACAAGAATAGTAACCGCAAAACCAAAAAGTTGTTTAGACTTCACTATTCTTTCCTCAAGAAAAAAAAAAAAAAGTTTTTTTTGGACATTAAAATACTTTAAAGAAGCCCCTCCTCTACTCCCAGGCCAAGCAATTTAAATTTTCACTCTACCTTAAGGGGAATTTATTTGCTTAAATCTGACCGGCATCGACTGAAGGTGAGGAATTGATACTACAGAAGTCTCTCCACAAATAAATCTTCAAACACAAAATAAAAACCTGTAAAATCAAAAAACAATATTAAAGCAGAACACAGAAAATTATGTGCTGTTTTCTTTAAGCAATATTATGGAAGGGCTGCCATTAAAAAGTTTTGTGAGCATACAGATGAATTTTAACACTCAGTTGTCTAAAATAGTAGTCCATAAAAAGGAAATAGAAAGTAAGCTTTGTTGTCTATGGAAATCACTCTTTAAAAGGTTCTTTCAATTACAATATATCGAAGCATGTCTGCAAATGCTGACTGCAGTACTAAGTTCATTTTACAACCAAGACATGAAAGCTGGAAGTGTAGATCCCAGGCAGATGAGAATGGCAACACCATTTGTTAAATCATCAGGAAAGCACCTTTGTGCTCTCTTTCTTTCTGTCTTGCACACTTCAGGAAGTTATACATAAACAGTTCGAAAATTTTTTCATTATCATTACTCCAACATTCTCAAAACAGTCCTTTGCTACTTTTCCTTTATGGGGCACGATGGAAATGAAGCTCTTGTTCCCCTGGGCTGCCCTGGCTGTGGGGCAGCTGGCTGGGGGAGATGCCACAGTGCAGGGCCACAGCAATCTCCCTCTGCACATGGGGTGGGTCACAGACCACAGGAGCCTCTGCCTCTACAAGGGGCAGCTGGGCTTGGAAATGTGCTGCTTCAGAGAGATGTGCAGCACCCAGTTCCCCTGCCCTCCCTCTGCTCCTCTGCTCTGCCCTTGTGCCATCCTTAGCCTTCTACTTGAGCTAAGAGTCGGGATGGGCTCTTCTCTTCAGGGTCCTGCAGGCCTGTACCTCTGCAGCTGCTCTTGTGCACTTTGGTAATACTGAGTAGACAAGCAGAGGTGTCCCCTTGGCTTTGCTGCTGTGACAGGACAAAAGGTCTCTTTGAAAGCAGCACCCTGTGCTCAGTGGGACCCCATGGACCCCCTGACCCCTCCAGCGCCAGGGGTCCCACTTGTCACAGCGGTGGAGCCACAGCTGTGCTCCAAGGCAGGCAGAGGCTGTACACAGAGCGAGGCACTGTGAAAGGTGAGGAAAGTGATGTTTCACTGGGGGCAGAGTTGCCATCAAGCAGCTCTTGGAGCTGCTTATTGGCAGAGATTTGCTGAGTCCACGTGGGATTCCTGACATTTCCTCATTTCCTCCCACCAGGTCTGAGGTTCAAGTAAATAAACTGTAAATGACAAGGAGAAAGGCCAGGAGAGGGTTCCGGCTGTCATCATGCAAATCCAGAATGCTTTTGACTGCAGCTATATTCTTTTTATATTAACAAATTAAAACACAGTCGCATTTGTCTGAAAAATACTAAAGAGCTTCTCTGTCAGAAAATTATTCACAAAACCACCATTGTTTATGTTGTAGTCTTTCTTCACATGCTTACAGTATAAGCTCAGCAAAGCGATTCCTGTATAAGGTAAAAAGAGAATTTTTCAATCATTTTTATGGCACCAATTAAAGGTAAAAAGGAAGGTGCACACCTGTCATCAGATATAACTGCATCACCTCCCAGTCTCATTGAACAGCAAGGCAACCTATTCATACGTTAATTACTTATATTGAAAGACTCCATAGTGTACAAACAAACGCTTTGTAATAAAGTAGGATGAAAAATGTTATTTATATTTTGGCATCACAATAACTCGCCTATCTCCACTATTACTGACACAAGGAGTGCAAACAAGCTTCGGCTGGTATATCTAATCGCCAGAGAAGGTCTGATTCTGACACAGCAAGCTTCAACCTTCTGTTCAGTAAAATAAATTTCTGGTTACCTGGACAGTAAAACTTGATAATATACATTCAGCAAATTTAGGTTTTTTATTTTGATATTCAGTTCAGTTCAATATCCTCATACAGCCATATTGTTTAAATGTGTGCTGTGCTACTACATCAAAGAATTTTAAAGTCAGAATTTTTGCATCTAAAAGTATACTTTTTGTGAAATACTTCATTTTCTGGGTATTCTTGTTGGAAACATAAGCCATGAAACAACAGCTTCCTATTGTCATCAGACTTCAGAGTCAATACCCGCAAATAAATAGTGGAGACTTAATTCAGTTTGCATCCCAGAACTTCTGCTTTCAGCTTTGAGGTCTCAAATGCAGGTTCTTCATGACTGAGCCATTCCTGTGGGCTCCCATGTGGACAAGAGTTCACCCTCTGTTTTTGTTTCAGGCATAACTGATAAGCAACAGACAGTTTAGGTAACCTGCCATTTGCAGTCTTGATCTAAGTGGAGCCCAATTCTTCCTCTGGAGCTTTAATGCTTATTTACATTAAGGTACTTCTCATGAAAAAGAATATCTTGCATAGGGCAAATATGTTTAATGTTTACTGCATTTATTACATTAGTTACTATTCTTCTTAAAAAAATATTTACCTCAATCTGAAAGCCCTCCTCATTTTAAAATAACACTAAGCTAGTTTACATAGAGACTTTACAATCACATTATTTTTCAATAACTTATTTTCATTGATCGGTCTAACAGTTTGACATGTTATTTATGGGCTACTGTGATGAATCACATCCGTTTCCAAGGTAAAGTAAGCAAATTCTCTGTTTATAGGATTAGAGTTGAAGGTCAAACTTTGATTATATTTTCTGTTCTACTACAGCAATATAAAGCAAGGCCTTTAGACTTCAGAATTGGCAACCAGTCATATGAGATGCTTTTATACTTAAAAATTGACCACAAATTTTGATTAAATCATAATTAACATCTGAGAGGCAGAAAACCTAGTAGATAACTGCAATAGACTCTGAGAGGAATTTATTTTCTGTTTTGAATATAAATTTTAATCTTTTTTACCTTGCAAAGAGGATTTATTTATTTTTGATCTTTTTTGAGAAAAGAATTTATATCTACTGGAGTGTGAGAGCTGGGAAAACACTAACCTTCAATGCTTATGGTGTCTTATGGTATTTATCTAACTCAATGGCCCACTGCTGTTGAACATCTACCAGTGTATACTTATCAATTGGCCATTGGCAGGTGCAAATGAAATTTGCCTCATCCAGAAAAGTAATGTATGAACAACATTTAACCCCCCCTTTTTAGCAACACATTGTTAAAGTCTGAGTTGGGGTCTCAGAGCTACTGAATCACTGGCAACCTTAAATTATAAAGGATGTTGTTGTGCAATGTAATAATTTATTACCCAGATGTCCCCCACTCCAGCCAGAAACAATGTCCAGCATGCTCACAAGCCAAAGGGAGAGGGCATAGATGATGGAGATATTTTCATTAAAAGATAAACATGTGCAGATAAGAATCCCACCCAAAATATCCCCACTAAAGTATTTCACAAAGGAACATGAAAGATGGTGAATTACGTGCTTTCAGTGAGCTGTGAAAAGGTTGCTTAGGAGGCTTCTTGTGATACGAGTATTGTTGTATTTCAATTAGAGGTACTGATCTTGCTTCATCACCCAGCTTTATAAACCTGTCTGTATACTGAACATCTTTTTTGTCTTGGAAGGATTATGTCAAATCATTTGTTATCACGTATATTGTTGTGCCAAGACTTTGCAAATCCTGGCTTGTTATCCTTTTAGGTCTGGATTAGGGAATATTTTGGTACATACAGTGGAAACAGATATGACTCTCCCTTCAAACTAAACTCTTCTTTAAAGAGGTCTGAATCATACTTAAAGATTACTACAGAGGGAGGCTGTAGCAGACTGTCCTTTTTAAGTGAGGAGAACAATCCACTCACACAGGGATATCCCCATCCACAGGACTTTCTGGTCCTAGGTCTGTCCAGGGACCTGTCCCAGAACAAAAGTGAGCTTAGGAAGAATAGGTTAGTACAGAAAGACAGAAACATAAAGCATGCTGTGGCAGGAGGAAGGGGGCAGTACCAGCAATGAATGAAAATTGCTGTATGTGACTGTCATTGGCATAAATCTATAAATCTCTCTACTCCTACTTCTGGAACCCATGTTGGCCTCTTTTAGCTCTCCTGTATCAAGGTATGGATAAGGATGAGCTGAAAGGATACTAGGGAAGTCTGTCAGAGCTGACTGCCTTCAGGGGGTCAAGACTGGATCAGAGCTCTCACAGAGTCCCAGAGAGCTGATTAGAAACACAGTTTTTCATTGCTTTGGAGACTCAAAGTGTGCCTTTGAGAACAGGCCTGGGCCTGAGCAAAAGGACATACATAAACACTACAGCCCAGGAAAAGCCTCAGGAAGCACAAACTCTGGAAAAGTTTATCTCTGAGACACAGTAGGTATGGCTATAGCCCATAGCTACAAATTGCTACATATCCCCATGTCATTTCACTAGCTGAACTGGCAATTTCACCAAAAAAGACAGAATTAAGACTATACCTCTTTCCTTCCCTGACTACTTGCAGACTTATAAAAGGGGGAAATTTGCACCCCATTGTGAAGCCAAAAGTGAGAGTTTTGATAAGGGAGCAGCTGAACCCCACACAACTCCTAAAACTACCCTGTGGATGCCTCCTACCATCAGCTATGCACTGGTTCAGCAAGGCTTGACCCAAAGTTTTGCAGCTTGAACAAGATGAAAAGTGGACTTCCTGCTCCTTTTTGTTCTCAGGGAGAGGTATGGATGTCACACACAGCCTTGTCCTTACTGAAGAAAATTTTGTGTTCTCTTCAGCACTTCAGTCTTTATTTCCAAGTTTCTGCACCCACACCAATTAAATGATTCCATCTTCAGCACTAAAGAATTTGTCTTGTAAAATAGGTCCTCAGTTTTGAAGTTTATTGCAATTAAACTCAAATACTGCTAATTAGGAATGCAGTGAATCAGTTATTACTCAAATGCCTTCTGTTAATGATTTAGGACTACTCTTATGAGCAAGAATTTTCAGGACTGGACTCCATACTCATTAAGGGAGTTTTTACTGTTTTTACTGCTAACTTGCAAACAGAAGATGGATCACAACAGGATCCATACACAGCATAAAGATGAGCAAATATATAATGGCTTACAGGACCAGAATCCTCCCAAACACATCCCTTGTACTTCACTGATTTCTACTAACAAGGATTAAGCTGTGCAGTTTTCTTGTGTGCTGTGACTTTTGACGACAATAAAATGTTCTCTATTGCCATATGACACAGCCAGGTCCAGATGTGCTATTTTGGTTTGAGATGGTTAAACTTTTTTTTGTTACTATGGAGATTATCTACTGAATGGTTTACTTACCGCCTCAAAGCTGTCATCGCGTACTGTTTAATTTACAGAGCTGGTCCAAATCTCTGTGGAAAAAAAAGTCACCAATATTTCTCACAACTTTCTTTGATTTATTTTTCAGTGTCAACCAAGACATAACATTTATTATGATTCACCTTAGCATGATGACATTTCATTATTCTTACTGAAGAAGATGTTCCTGAAAAAAAAAGAGATCAAAATCTCCTTAGCCTCCTGGATATCACATAATAAATGAGGGGGTCTGTTTTTCTTCAGTGCCTCAATAAGAAGTGTTTATGTTTCAGGACCAAGCCCCCACAGAATATTTACAAAATTTGTTGCGAGGTGTTGAGACATAAATCTGAAGTTCAAAACCTACATCAAATACAAATGAAGACCTATAAAATATAGCGTAAAGCAAAACATCAGAAGAAAAAAATTTTAAATGTTTTTAAGAAATACTGAAATCCTTAAGTATCTTCCTCATAAATAACACATAAAATTAATTTTATCAAATGGATTTTGGTGTGAACATCTTAAATATTATAAATTAATTAAACTGTAGTGTGCTAAAATAAAAAGCCAAACATTTTAGAGTTGCTATAGATAGCCAGCCAGAGCTCATTACACTCTTCCTTGAGCAAGCTAGAGAGAAAGACTTAAAATAGCAGCTGCTTTACATAAGAAATTGTTATCAGAAGCTAAAACTCTAAATTGAAAGTTACTTTGAATTTCATTATGGTAAATGAATATGAATTTATTTTATTAAGTGGAAAAATGTCTTCCAGAAATCTCATGGAAAACAACCCAGAGTAATATATGACTAAAAATAAGAATAGCCAGATGATCTTGGCTGTAGCTCCTTAGAAAATATTATCACCCTCATGATTTCATAATAACACTTGTTTTATTTTATTCCACGATCTATAAGGCATGCTGGAATTTTATTGCTTCTGAAAAGATTAAGGAAAGTGTCCTGATATACTTTAATATAACTGATATTTGTCAAAGTGTGCATATTTACTTTTCTGTGTATTTCTGTATATTAGCATTAAGAAATTTATATTTAAATTCATACTGAAACAGGATAAATTTCATCTAATATTAAGCCCTGTATGCAGAAGGAAGAAGAGTCTTGGAGGCATTTCTATTCTGGGTGTCAGACCACTTCTCAAGTCATATAAAGGCAGATGTCACAGGGGTCATATAAAGGTCTCTACTCTGATATTTGGCTTTGAGGACAGCCTCTCTGGGAACACATGTTGGAAGATTTTGTGTTTTAAAAATTTGTAGCCTAGCTTGAATGCTAGGACACGAGCAGTTATACAATATCAAGTTCTTATCAAATAGTTTGTGATGGCTGAGGAAAGGTATTCTACAAAAACAATATTTCATTGCTGCAATCAAGTTCATGCCATCAGTGTGAGGTGTCACTGCATCACACAGCTCAGAAGCTAAAAGCTGTTTCATTTCCCCATCTGTATGGTTTCTTAGTCAACCCTGCATCTCAAAATGTCCTTCCCTTGCTTCTACCCAGAGTCAAACTCCTTTCTCATTCTCCCACCTGCACATGGAATACCAAATGACTACTTATTCCCTTAGATTTTAGACTAGGGCCAGGGATCTTGTTAGCTATGTCTTCAGAGTTGCGGCTATTCAATGACTTTATGCAACTGAAGTACTGTCATAAATGTAGGGTGTTTTTTTCACTAAGTGATTTTTAGCCATGCTATTCCCTGTTCCAGTTGACAGTGCATTATACAAATACACAGAGTCAGCACAGAGCAGAGGAGAGGTGCAAGGGTGGGAATCAAAGACTGGAAGAATGGATGGACAAGAACTTTTCATGACAGGAGCAGCTTCAGTTTGCATCCTATTACAGGCTCACTGAATCTTCTTCAAATTGTCCTTTGCTTAGGTCTGTGTACCTCCAGCTGTGGCTTCCATTGTCTACAGCTATTTCATTACTAGACACTAAATTGTGCCTTTCATTTCACCAGAAGGAAAGAGTTTTAACACATATGTTGGTCTTAACACATTCTGCAGTTTGCCCAAAGTTTAAAGGGTCATGTGGTGTCTGTCTTAATCACTGCTAGGGCAGCAATGGGAAAGCTCTACAGTGAATGGAGAAGTTGTTTTTAATTAAATAAATAATATTTCATTGCCTCAGCCAATCGGAAGGGTTTTTTTTATCAGAAGACAACACTGAACATGTCCCTCTTCTGCTTTGTAAGTCAAAGCTGAGGTCACAAAATGGGAACTGTGCATTCTACACACCAGGAGTGCACAGGTAGGAACAGCGAAGCCCTGGAAACATCAGGTACCTAGGGTAGATAGAAATTGGTAGGTCAGTCTTGTAGCACAGATGGGTTAGGAGGGTTACAACAATCCAGGAAGAGAAGAAAGTGATAGAGCATCCAAAAGCTAAAATTAGAGCTTAGAAATGAAAAACTGAAACTGGTCAAGGAGTTCAAACTGTGGAGCATTGACGGCAAAAGGAAGAAGTGATGACTGTGTGAGGGCAGGTGGTAGAAGGACTGGTGCATGGGTGACACTGGAGCCCCTCCCCACAACCTGGGGCCAAGCAGCCAGGCTCTGCAGTACTGGAACCAAGGGGATCCCCCTGCACAGTGCCCCTGCTCCTGCCATGGGGCTGGCTCGCTTTCTGAGCTCTCTGGCTCTCAGCACAAATACCTCTGCACCTGACTCCCTAGTGCAGTACAGATTGGCTCTAAGATCTTTTGCGTCACTCTGGGAATGAAGTACAAATAAATCCAGATTAAGGCTTTTTCCTACAGCCAGTGTGGGATAAAGCTTTACTTTCCCCAATATGCACACACTCACGCACCACGTATGCACACACCAGCTTGAGCTACCCTCTTTTTATAGATTCAAGGCCAGCCTTAGACAAGTTACCTTGTTGTAAGGATGTATGTCTCATCATTCTGTCTCTGATCAACACTGCATGCATCTTTTACTGTGATTTATGACATAGTTGAATTTGGCCTACAAATGTCATTAGCATCAGGTTCATTTTTTTTAATTCCACGTTTGTCCAAAGATCTTTGGTAACAGCATAAATCGTTGCCAAAGCTTAATGCTAATCTCCTGAATTTTGAAAGCACAAAGCAAAGTCAATTGCTGAATATATCTGAGACACAAGCATTCAAGATACAAACATTTCCAGGAAATAACAAACAAAGCCCTGCTATTTCTATAGTAAAATAACAACACAAGTGCTGAACAGAGAAACATTTTAGAGAACAAAAAGGTAGTGAGATTAAAAATATCCCTGATTAAATAGGACTTTTTGTTTTGCCAAATGCCTGGGCTTTTGTTATAAACAGATAATTCCCTTCAAATGTGTGGGTCGAACTTTGTGGGAATGAAACCAGCAGAAAGTGTAGGACATGATTTTTGCAATGGGTGGCCAAGCAGTTACTTATATGCAATGCTGCCACAATTAAGACTTGGTTTCTATTTGCTGATGAGTGAATTCCAAACTGAGGGAAGCACGGGAAACTTGTGATGATCCCACTTGGGTGCCCCTCATTCTTCTTCCAAAACTCAGGAGTACCTAAAATACAATTTATTTAAAAACAGGTTCTTCCAGCACAGCTCATGATGTTCCAAATGAATGGCTGTGTCCTACTGCTAAGTATGATGTCACATCCCCTAATCATTCTTTCCCCATTTCACATGGTGAAATTGAGATTGCATTTACACCAGTGCACAAAAGTCAGACATATTTCCAGAATTACACTGCAAAAATTTAGTTTAGCTGCCAGCAAAGCAAGCTTCTCACTCTTTTGTTTATTTCTCTCTTTAGTTGATGAAGATACAATCTCCTGCAAGCATTCAAAAGAATATATCCAAACAGTGAAACAGGGATCCAGGAAACAGAACTGAAAAGATGTCCCTGGTGATAAGTAATAGTAAGCAGGTAAACGGAGTTCAGACAAGACAGCAAAGATTATGTTTTCAGCTAATATGACCATCACAAAGTATTAATACTCCTTTTCACTAAGTAAATAATAAAAATTTTGTGTTATATAATAAAAATCATAGTGTTTTACATGGCATGCCTAACAGGGGATGGAGGAACACTGTCTAGCACCCCAGACTACTCCTCTAGGCTCAGACCTGTCCTGCACTTGTACCACGCCAGAAACTCACTGCCTGATGTTAACAGGAGTACAAACCCCAGCCCAACCCTCTTCTCACTTCTATGGCACAAGATGTACTAATTCCTAAGCACCATTGATCCCAGGCTTAAGCATTGTGGCAGCAGCTGAACAGCCCAAATCATAAATTATCCCTTTGCAATGGCTAGTGAAATAGGGCTTGATTCTCACATCACTTACACAGCAGGTTTGCACCAGTAGAACTGCATGGGTTTTTACTGAGGTATATTCAATTCACGCCAGTGTAAGCGAGAAGCAGCTTTATTCAGTTACTTTCCAAGTTAGGGGGTTGCTCTGGCAGGGCAGAGTAAAGGTGCATCAGCCACCTCAGAGTGTCTTGACCACAGCAGTGCCAAATGCTACCCCTGTCATTGGCTTTGTATTCCTCCCAAGTCTTCAAATCATGTTTTAAAAAGGATACAAAAAAGTACCATTAAGAATACATCCCCTTTAGCTGGTCAGTCCTGTTCCAACACACTCTAGTCATGATTACCAATAAGTTAAAGATAGCACTGTTGAAGTTTACCTGATTGGTTTACAGGCAATCAAATGAAGATGTTGGTAACATCCCTCCATCTCGGTCCTTCACTCTTCCCTCCTGGTACTAGTAGAAGTACTGATATAATATGTTGGCACAATTGGCTGTTTAAGCAGTATTTGCTGAGAAGCAGTTCAAAGGACATGGGTGGTGTACCGGTGTGTTACATGCATTGATACAGAGATGAGACCAAAAGATGATGCTGCAGGGGTAAGAATGTGGAACACATCACTTGAATCTGTACCCTTCCTTCTTTATGCCGAGATTCTCTTAGGTCTCCCAGACCCTTTGTACCTTGGCATAGTTGGCCATGGTAGCCTGGGGAATACAGAAATATTTAACAAGAGATAATGGTGTGACAAAGAATTAACTCTTCTAAAGAGCTATTGGAAAACATTGCTTGGTAAAAGGAAAATATGTCAAGTTCCCCTGCCTTCTTTCTGATTCATACTTTTCATCATATCCTTTTTTCCTGTAAGACATATTTTTTCCTCTCTTTTTTCTTACATTTCTCTATATTTTTTCCTAAGCTTTACCTCAGATATTTTATCTAATCTGTGACAGTTACTTAGTACTACTGCAGTTAAAGCTCATATGCAGTGGTGTTCTTAACACAAGAGTCACAAGCAAACAAACCAAAACAGGAGATAGGGTTTTCTGCTTACAAAGCAGGGACCAGCATTCTGGTTCCAGGTGTAAATAGTGTGTGGCCCACCAGGGTTTGGTCTCCAACATAATCAGGAACAGCTGTAATAATATCCAAAATAAATCTGTCTATTAATTATTCCCTAAAAGTCTCTCCATGACTACTCTGGAGTTAGTGTACTGTATGGTGCTGGTCTTCAGCTAATAGGAGCAAAAAGACGTCCTCTTTCATGATGAGAAAATTCATTTAAGTAGAGGATCCTGCAGCCTGGCTTGGTCCCATCTGCAGACAATTACATGTAGATATCCTCTGTGTTGATAACTTAAAATTACCCCTATAGAATAGTGGTTTCTCCTCTTGATATTTTGATAGTTGATATCATATTCATTTTCTTAGTCCCAGCGTTTCCAGAACAAGGCATGTGCCATTCTGTAGTGTCAGGGGTGTAAGGAGGAATTTGAGTACTTCACAAAAGAGCTTTAAAATGGGTATTATTCCACATCAGAGTGGGTGCATTTTGGAATCCACTGCATGCTCATATGGAATGTCTTAGATATATTTTCCAAAAACTGCACTGTATAAATAAAAACTACTAAAAAAATGGAAAATACTGGAAAAAAATGTTTGCTGCCCATTGTAGGGTAAAATCCAGCATTGTATTACATAGTAGATGTGTGTGTTTTTATAATTTTTTTTCTATAAACTGAATGTTACAAAATTAATTTTATTTCAATGTTTTACTTAAATTGTGTGTTAAAATTTAGAAATATGTATGGTTAAAAATCTCCATTGAAATATTAAGAAATGTTAAAATGGAGGAAATCTATTTAGGTCACCTCATGTTAATCTATAGACATAACTCCTATGAATTTTGGAGACCCAGAAAACAGAATTCAAGATACTGATCATCTTTCTCACTACAGAAGCAAAATTTGTGCCAAAATTCTCCAGTGTTTTGGACTGCACATGCACATAGTAGAGAGATGCTATGATCCCCAAACTGTCGCTGTCTCCTACTGGCCACCCTCTGAAAATATCTAACATCCACCTAGCATAAAACCCTCTGTTTCAGAACAAAGAATGACCTCGGTGATGCAAGCTGTTTGTTTTATTAGGAACATCAGAGAGTTAATAACAAAACCATAACTCAGGAGTGTGTCACTTAAAAGAAACACAACTGTGCAATCATCAGAAATACAAGAACAAAATGAACATAGGGCCTGAGTGTAGGATAGAATTTGTTCCTCTAAGACTATTTGGATTCCCATGTTAAGTTTATGAACTTTGTTATGAAAATAATTGGTGAAGATTATGGAAAATAAGGATTTTTAGGAGCTGGGGAACATTTTATATTTTCTTGTTTGAATGACAAAGGTTCAGAGATGAATGGGTGGCAAAACAAGGCTTTATGCAGGCCTCATTATATACCTTCTTCAATGGTGGTATCGCCCAATTCTAACATCAGCTCTTTGCCTCAACTATATATAACTAAGAAGCTGATGGAGACTAGGTTATTACTGTTAAAACTTGGGATTTCTTTAGTTTACAACAGCTTTGGTATGTAGACATGAAAGATTAGTAAAATTTGCTTACCTGGGCAAGCAAGCTTTATAAAAAGAAAGGTTTTAATGTCTATTTAAGAAACTCCCACCCAGTCCAACAACAAAAAAAAAAACACCCACCAGTGTAGTTCCTCAGAGATAGATATTATACTGATGTGCTACAAATCATGAAACTGCTGCACAATACTCTGGTGTGTGCACTGTGTGTGAATGAGCAACACAGGGATTTTTTGGCCTTTGCCATGTTATTCCCACAGTATTACAAGGGGGAAACTCAGGAGCTGTTAGATGTTGTCTCCCTGCAAGATGATTGTCACATAGAAAAGTGAACGTTACAAATTCACTGCTGTGAATTTTAAGCAGGGCATCAATTTTCTGTAATTCATGAGTTGGATGCTAGTCAGCCTTTGAGTCATGCTTCGGGTAGCTCCTACCGGGTGGTAAAACAGCTTGTGAAGAGTCAGGCACAAGGCTGAACCTGATAGCACTCGAGAGCCCCACGGCAGCCCCTGGCAGCGTCCCTGGCAGAGCTGCCGGCAGTGACACTCCTCTGCGGCCGGCTGAACTCCAGCTGCAGTGTTGTTTTCAGCTGGGCTGAGGCATGTTGTAATGCCTGGAGGTACAAACTGCAGGCATTTTCCCTGCACTGGAGAACTAGAGAGATGCCCTTTACTTTGAAGGCTACAGTCACAGTTAAGCAACGATTGTAAGGCATGTGGTGCGTGTGGGCAGGAGATATTTACTTAGGCGCAAGGAGTTCATAAGTGTATGTTTCTGTGTAACTTGCGGGCCATTAATCAAGGAAAGCTTTCAAATTAGTTGACTCGATAAGCAAACTAGAGGGAAAATACCTATTAACCCACCCAAAAGCAGAGTGCATCCTGTCTCGGCGGCCCCAATAGCTGTCCGCCCGCCCAGCGAGGGGAACGCGGTGCTGTATGACCCTGCCGTGTTCAGCCGGCCGCCCCTTCTGCCGGAGTTATAACCCATTGACGCGTTTTCCTTCGGGCTCAGAGGCGTGCGTGGTTGTGAAGTCTAAAATTATGCAGACTAGGATTTTTTTTTATTTTTTTTCTTTTTTTTTTTTATACTAGTTTAAGTGAGTGATACAATGGGTAGGAGGGAACAATAGGACTTTGCTGTGAGAGGTGATATGCAGTGGAATAGGATTAAGGAGGACAATAATTATATGGAAGAATCTTGTTTCCTAACCTCCTACGTGATGAGGTGTAAAGCGTAATTGTAAATTACAATTAGCCGGAGAATAAAGGTTTCCTCGGGAGCAGAGTGGAATTTCATCGCGGTGTATTGATGAATATTAAACCCGAGCGGCTTGATCGCCTCGGCCAGGCTGCGGCTGTGCCCTTCAGGAGTGGTTTTGCGAAGGGTCTGAACGGGGGCTGCGGGGAGAGCAGCGCCCGAGAGCCCGAGCTGTGTCGGGCCGGCAGGGCCCGGAGGAGCCGGGATATGCCGCGCCGGCAGCGCCCCAGGGCCCGGAGGGGCCGGGCCGTGTCGGGCCGGCAGCGCCCACGGGCCGAAGGGGCCGGGATGTGTCGGGTCGGCGGCGCCCCACGGGCCGAAGGAGCCGGGATATGTCGGGCCGGCAGCGCCCCAGGGCCCGGAGGAGCCGGGCCGTGTCGGGCCGGCGGCGCCCCACGGGCCGAAGGGGCCGGGCCGTGTCGGGCCGGCAGCGCCCCAGGGCCCGGAGGAGCCGGGCCGTGTCGGGCCGGCAGCGCCCACGGGCCGAAGGGGCCGGGATGTGTCGGGCCAGCAGCGCCCACGGGCCGAAGGGGCCGGGATGTGTCGGGTCGGCGGCGCCCCACGGGCCGGAGGGGCCGGGCTGTGCCGGGCTGCCAGCGCTCCAGGAGCCGGAGGGGCCGGGCTGTGCCAGGCCGGCAGCGCTCCAGGAGCGCGGAGCGGGGCCCGGGCTCGGCCGCTGGCAGGAGAGGGGCAGCGGCTAATCGCATTGGGTAGACTCCCGTAATCCCAGCCCGATCGGCGGTGGTGTGTCTCTCTCTCCAATATCACTAATGTCACTTCTATTAGCTGCATTAGACAGATGTTCAAAAGCTCCCTCTCGCTCGCTCGCTAAATCTGATCCCCCTGTAATACTTTCACTGGTATTAAATCCACATGCACCCACTCTTATTCCCTCCCCCCGCCACCCCTCCTCTCCCCACCTCCGTCATCCCTTTTACTTTCCTGAGTGGACCCTGCCTCCGTTTGATCGTCTTTTCCAGGGCAAAACGAGATCCTCTGGCGAACAGACAATGGGATTGCCCTCCCTCCCCATATGGTTGTCTCCCACTGAACCCTGCTTCCTCCACAACCACAACTAAAAAAAAATAAATAAATAATAATAAAAAAAAAAAAGCAAAACCAAGCAAACACAAAGAAAGTGCAGCCAAACTAATACTGCCTGGGATGCCAGTATTCTACTCAGAGGATTTGATTCCACCTTCATAAAAGAGAGAATTGTGAGACTTACCTCTTCAATGCAGGATTGCAATTAATGTTGGGATGCTCTAGATCTCCCTATATAAATGTATAGATGGATAAAAGGACACACATTTGTTCAGATAGATCAGATAGACATTTTCGGCAGGTGCCTCTTCCCAGTTTTTTTATCCGGACTGACATGTCTTTCCTCTACTCTTCTTTTTAAAAAGGTTAGGGAACATCCAGCTGAACGGGCTTTTAACTTCTTTTTCTTGCTCTGGATCACTGTTCCTTGACTCTGTTTCCTGCTTCACTTATACTGCTCTTCCTTACTTTTTGCGGTCCTTTTTCGTTGTATTCGCCTTTCCCTCTTACAGGGTCACAATCCCCTTTGTAACTGTGTGTTTTATTCCACACACACCCCCTCCAGGTGTCCTTTTGTTGTTTTCTCCGACTAACCCTCAGAAATGAAACACATATGCAACTCTGTCTCCTTGCATTTTCAGATGTTTCTCTCACTATTGTCTGCTACAGCTCATTGAAAGTGCAAAGTGAAAACAGATGTATAAAAGATAAAAAATATACACATACATGCACCAAGTCCATGGAGTAGAGAATAAATCTGGTAAATCCCAGCAGAGAGAAAAACGAGAAAGGAGAAAAGAAAGAAAAGAAAAGAAAAGAAAAGAAAAGAAAAGAAAAGAAAAGAAAAGAAAAGAAAAGAAAAGAAAAGAAAAGAAAAGAAAAGAAAAGAAAAGAAAAGAAAAGAAAAGAAAAGAAAAGAAAAGAAAAGAAAAGAAAAGAAAAGAAAAGAAAAGAAAAGAAAAGAAAGAAAAGAAAAGAAAAGAAAAGAAAAGAGAGAAGGGGAGGAAGGGAGGAAGGGAGGAAGGGAGGAAGGGAGGAAGGGAGGAAGGGAGGAAGGGAGGAAGGGAGGAAGGGAGGAAGGGAGGAAGGGAGGAAGGAAGGAAGGAAGGAAGGAAGGAAGGAAGGAAGGAAGGAAGGAAGGAAGGAAGGAAGGAAGGAAGGAAGGAAGGAAGGAAGGAAGGAAGGAAGGAAGGAAGGAAGGAAGGAAGGAAGGAAGGAAGGAAGGAAGGAAGGAAGGAAGGAAGGAAGGAAGGAATGCACCTCAGGTTCTTAATTAGCACAACAGGGCATTTTCATGAGATTTGATCATTTCCCTCTGCCTGGACAAGAAGAAATCAATGAGGTAGGAATCTATAAATCAGTCAGCATGTCAGGACAAATCAAAATAATGCTTCTATTATTTCAATCAATAAACCATTTTTATACCTAACATCTGATCTACACGGTGTGTTTGTGTTGGAAATTTGCAGATCCGCTTTGCACAAAAACAAACTATTAACATACGTGTCAATCACATTTTTAACTGTTTGGAATGGCCGGAGATTTCAGCGCGGGGCTGACTGAAAAATTCCGGGAGAAACAGAAATGCGCGGAGCGGCGGATTGCGATGAAAACACTTCCGAAAGTTTGTCGCTTCTTTATTGTTTGCCCTCCTCCCTTTCCCCCCGCCCTGCCTCAGCCCTGAGCTTTGCGACCGGCTGAGCCGAGAGGGCCAGGTGGGGAGGAGGAGAGGTGGGTGGGGAAGCGGGAGGGCGGGCAGGACCCCCCGGGTTCACGTCCCAGAGCCTACAGGGGTCCGGCTGTGCAGAGCTGGGTCTGCGGCTCGCCCCGCAGGTGCAGTCGCCAGCAATCCCCAGGTCAGCCTCAAGCCCCGGGCAGCTCGGGCAGGCGGGAGGCTTTCGACTGCCGGAGGGAAGAGCAGCCTCATGCTCCCTGGCCCGCTCCCTTCGGGCCAGGTCTGCTCAGCGACTCCTCCGCTACCTGTCTGGAAACCCCTCCAGCCCCAGACACGGATGGGAAAGGTGCCAGATGGGTTTCCTCTACATCTTGCTGTACAGTGCTTCGCCTTGCTTGTTTGCAAATCCACCAAATAATTCATGCCAAACAACCATTTAGAAACCATTTTCTTTGTTTCTTTGAAACCCTACTGTACAGCTCCATCTGCCTGATATAAATGAATAATCCTTCTTGATACCATTCCTAATCCATTTCTTTACAGTCGAATTGGAAAGGGGGGTGGGGGTGGGATTAATCATCTTTAAAAATGGAAACACCCAAACAGCCACAGATCCGGCATATTTATTGCTTCAAATTAAACAGATGTCCCCTCACCCAACCCCCTCCCTTGTGGTTGGATTTAGGACAAACAGGGGCATTTCTCAGAACCAAAATCCCATGCAAAATTCTTTAGAGTTCAGAGACTGGATTCTTTTTTTTACAGGGTTAAGTAGCACCAGGGATTACTCATGTGTCTCGATCAATCCTTCATTCGACAAGAAGAGAAGAAAGACGAAGAAGAAAAGTGAAGAGAAGATTTTGGCCCTGAGGGAGGGGGCTAGTCCCGCACTGCCCTGGGTGTCCATCCCTGAAGCTCCTCACTTCCCTCCCCTGCCCGGTCCCTCCCGGTTTGTTCCACGTCGCCGCATTACAGCGGGCAAGGGGCGATCGTCTCCAATTCATTGTTTGTTTGGGAGGGAGAGAAGAGTAGAGAGCGAGGGGGAGAGCGAGTAGCAACTAGAAAGGTTACAGATTATGTTGTTTTGTGTTGTTTTGTTTTGGGGATTTCTATACTCCAGGAATGATAAACAGGGTGGGGAGAGTTTGAAGGATTCTCTCTTCCCTTCTTTTTCTTCCTTTTCATTTATTCTTTCTCAAAGTGCTAATATTTTTTCGCTATAAGGATGGCTTGTATGCGCCCCTGACAAGGCATCTGGGAACAAAGAACGTTTGCACCTCTTCTCTTGGACAATCAGCGCCTGCTCACACCAAGCACCTTTGCCCTGCCCTTACCCCAACACCCCTCGGGTTTTGTTTTTTTATCTTTTCTTTTTCATTTTTTTTTTAAATTTAAATTTCTTCATCAAATTTCTTCATTCCCTCCTTGCTATTTTCATGGATGTTCTACTTCCCGTCTTCCCTCTCATTTCCAGATCAAACGAAGCCTGCCTATCTTCCCGGGCTGGCGGGGGTCGGGAGATTAGGATATTATTAGAAAGCCATATTCCCACAGTCAAAAAGGAAGAGAAAGGGAAGAATCTCAGGATTTAACGCAAAACGTTGAGGAAATCGGTGGACACCGGCGGGCACCCTCGGCGGCGCACGGCGACCTCGGCCGATGCTGCGGGGGCCCCGCTGCCCCCTGTTCGCACCCGCCACCAGTCCCGCTGCCACGGGGCTACCGCGGGGCTACCGCGGGGCTACCGCGGGGCTACCGCGGGGCTACCACGGGGCTACCACGCACCCGGCTCGGGCGGGGCTGGGGGGGCGGGAATGGAGAGCACTCCCTGCGCCTGTGGCCGTGGGCTTCCTCCTCTGTGCCCGTGCCCACCGCCCGCACATTTCGGCAGCGCAGATTTAGGTCCTCTCCTTAAGGCAGCAACAAAGAGGGAGACAGAAGACGGACAGCTCACTTTTTTAAAACTCAGAGATGGTACAAGTACATTCTCAGCCGGAAAAAGAATCAGCTATCATAAACGGATTAACTTGTTGACGTTGTTATTGTTATTGTTGTTGTTGTTATCGGAGTGGCTGTCCGGTTCCGAGACGAGAGCTAAACATTTTTTTTACAGTTTCATAATTTCAAACCGAGTTAAGTGCTGGATCATCAGTTTTTCCCTTTGTCTGCCCCGGTTGTAAATAATGGCTTTGAGATTAGCTAATTATGGTGCATTAATCACTGATAGA
Source organism: Cyanistes caeruleus (assembly GCF_971803275.1). NCBI lineage: Eukaryota > Metazoa > Chordata > Aves > Passeriformes > Paridae > Cyanistes > Cyanistes caeruleus. The sequence goes on from NC_141732.1 coordinate 66,056,181, forward strand.
AAGGAAATAAATCAAAGCTGGGTTCGAATTTTCAAACTCACTAGTAGAGAGGTGCATAGCAACTCTATCTGCAGCAGATAGGTGCTGTTTAAATTACTGAGGCTATAGAGTAAACCACATCCACGTCACTTTAAATAATGAAGATTTTATTTATACATACCAGTTGTGCCATTAAGTGGAGGTTTGGGGAAATTTTTTCAGTCTGGTTTGGTAAAAAAGTGCTGCAGTTTGAAGCCAGCAACGTTGACATGTCGTATTAACAAACTTCTTGTAATAAAAGCAGAATATAGAGGAGACAAACAGAAAGATGTGAGAGAGGGAGAGAAGGAAGATGCAAATAAAAGTCCTGTCAAAAAAAACCCCCCTTATTATTTTTCCTTTTATAAGCTTACACAGAACTCTGTGTTATATATGTATATAACATATATATTTAAAGAAACTAATATTCGTGTCAGTTACCGTATTTTAAGAATTTCACTAGCCCTCACATCCTCCAGTTCTCCCCAGAGCACAGAGGTTTTTGTAGTCATGTCCTCTCCGTATTTTGAAACATTTATCTTCGGGGGTGGGAGTTAGATAAGTATATGCCAGAAAGCAACATGCCACCTTCTAAGGGAGGAAATCATGTTGGTCTTCAGAAAAAATAGAGTATGCAGACGGAAATTCGGAGCCCCAGCCAGAACACCTACAAACCCCCCACAGACACAGGCGGGCGGACACACACAGACACACACACACACAAGCACTCCACACCGAAAAGCACTTCTCCAGCTGGAAAGAGGCAGAGACTGCCCCTGTCCCGGTTCCCCGCATCCTGCAGCCCTCCGTGCCCTCGCCTCGCCCGCCCCGGGCCGTACCTTCTGCGGGCTGTGCGGCCGCTGTCCGCGGCGGCAGCCGGGCTCTCCGGCCCCGGGGCTGCCCGCAGAGCGGGGCTGCGGGAGCCTCCACGGGCCGGCACCGCTGCCACGCGCAGGTGGCCAGAGCTCCGAGTACCGAACCCACCGGATGACACCGCCTCCCCCTGCCTTTCAGTCAAGAACCTTGTAATTAATTTCAAGTTACTCCGCGTACCGTATCATTAAAAACAGTCTGGGGAACGGCGTCAGACCCCGGGAGCGGGGGATGGGGAAGGGGAGGGCGATTTGCATACAGCTTTGTCTTTCCCGCGGGTTGCGCTGGCGCGGGTTATACCGCTAATTGCACCGAATACCGAGCGCCTCGGCCTGCAGCGCGCTCCTGAGCCCGGTTTCCCCCAGCGGCTCCGGGCCGGCAGCCCCCGCCGCGGAGCCCCCCGAAGTCAGACCGTAGCTGTGGTGCGGGGGGAGCGGCCAGCCCGGGGCGGCGCGGCCCGGCGGCGGAGCAGCAGCGCGGCCCCGCGGCGGCGGCAGGCAGAGCCCGCGGCCCGGCCCGGCCCGGCCCGGCACATCCCGTCCCGCGGGCTCCTGCTGCCACCTGGCGGGCCGCAGCCGGGCCGCAGCCCCGCTCCCCACCGGCGGCACTGCGCTTCTGCTGCCGCCCCCGGCCCGGCCCTAAACTGGGGCGTGATTTTACCGGGCGGTCGCAGGGCTCTTGAGGTCAGATTTAGAGAGGGTGCTGCACTGCCAGGAGGCCCTGTGCAGTGGTGTAAACAAAAGAGGGGGAGTGAGGGATAACGCCACAGCCTCTGCTCCAGGAGGTGTAGTGCGCGGTGTCTCCTTCTATCTCCGTTTCGGTGGCCGCATTTGCCACATCACGCTTACTGCCAAGTGCAGCCTTTATCCAAAGCTGCATTTTCTCCTTCATGGTTTTGGAGAAACACGCAGCATCTCGTTATGAAGTACTACTGTGATGAGGGCCAGAGATCAGGAGAGAGACAAGAGCAGAGGAAGCATCACCCCTGCTGCCTCTGCACCCATACAGTTCTCTCTTGAGTAATCTGATCTATCATAATTGCACAGTAAGAGGACTAAAAAGACATTAATTTTCAGTAGAACAGACCTTCCCTTAGAAATTTTGCTTAAGTCTTGTGCTGAATAAATTGAGATTATCTTTAGTGATACTAGTATCCAAAATGAACAAAATACAATTTTTCCTTTAGAGAATCTTCTGCATGCCTTCAGTATTTCTACTAGTCTGAAATTAGTTAATATTGCTTCCTACCTCTTTCCCTGACCTCGCCCTTTCAGAAGAACCAGTTGTAGACCATAGCCAAGCCAGGAGTCCAGCTGTGCACAAGCTCATCCCATTCTGTTGTGTTGAATGAGTGCCAGGATAGAATTCCTCAGCAATTAACAATCCAGGACCTGAAAACAAGCCCATTTTATGAGCCATTTAAGCTAATAAGAAGTCACTGGTCACTTCCAGAAGGGCTCAAGATGAGTAGCTGGTAAATCACTGTGTTTAAACTACAGCTCACCTGCCAGACACATTAACTTGCAACTGTGCAGATCCTGATGCAACCAAGTCTCAGTAGGTCCCAGATCACAACTGGTTTCCTAAGGACATTTGCAGCACAAGCTTCTGATTTTATTGCCTAATTATTATTTTGGTATGGTTAGTTATCATTAGCTTGGTATAATCCTCTCTGAGAAGGTTTTTTCCTATGGCAGAACAAAAAGTCATAATTATTACTTCCATTTTGTGCAAGAAAATGACACAGTCAGTTCTTACTGATGGTATATTTGAAGTACTCACCACAAATCCATTACATGTGTCCAGTGGACTTTAGCCCATGCCTTCCTATACTACGTAAGTATATTTCTGTCCTTTTATTAACTCTTTGCTAAAATCTTAGACGAGGGATTCATACATAAATACAAAGCATGCTCATAACATTTATATTTATTTCAAGATGCTATTAGAAATCCATGGGTCATGGGCACTTATGGATCAAATATCCTTGCATTAAATACTGCAGAATTTGTGACTGATGTGTAAATTGCACACAGAGCCATACTGCCTGTCAATAGGTTACCAAGATGAGTGAGTGCAAATGACATTTTGTGCTTCAAAGACTGATAGCTCTTGTGTCCATTCAGTTATATCCCTCATCATCCCTTTGCAAATAAAGAATTTTATTGACCCCAGAAATTCCACACAGATTCTTTCCACAGGCAAGACAAGGATCTCAGCTGACCAAACAATGACGTGAATCTTTTCTTCATTATTATTGCAGAAGTCCAGGAAATCCTGAATGTGTTATTTGATTCTTAGAATGTATCACTGCAGGAATAGCTCCTAATAATGTTTAAATTGGAGTCATTTATTAGACGCATTGGGGACTGGGAACTGGGAAGTCAGTGGCACTTGGGCAATTGCCCCTGCTTAGAATGTGGCTATATGAACTAGAAACATCTGTAACAAAATTAATTAGCTACAGAAATTTCATTTGTCATTTCCCAGCAGTCAAATGAAACGTAAAACAGACACCCTTTTTTTTTTTTTTCCCCCCTTTCCATCACTACTTCTTCTTTTCCTTCTATTGAAACTGCTGGGAAAAAAAAAAATTAACTATGAAAGTATTTGTATGATCATTTCATAAGTTCCCTAGGAGGAAAAGAAAACAAAAGTATATATAATATATATGTGCCTACCACACGTATATGCACACATACATACATGTGTCTATACCAAATTTGTTTGTAAATGTATAAAAGCTATATAGAATATTAATCCATTTAGGCTATGGGTAAGATGTTAATTAAAGTGCCCAGATTATTAACTATTAGATATTATAATAGAGACAAAATTAATAATATTTACAATAAAAGCTGCCAGTGACACATCTACCAAAACTACAATTGAAATAACAATTTTTTTTCTGTGCTTTGCATTATATATCGTTGGTTTATACATTAATTTATATATGAAATATTGATAAAATCACTAAAAAATACCTCTCACATGCATACTAACGTATCAGTAATAACCATTAATATGTTTCTTTGCTTTCATATCTGGTGTAATCTGAAATACCCCACAAATTCTGCATCTTGAGAGCTGATGTTCTATATGCTGTTACAGCAGAAATTAATTCAGCCAACACACCTGCTTAATTCAAGTGCAAGCTTCTGCCTCACCTGCTCTCTTTACACTCTGATTGCCCTGTATCACTGACATTTCCACTCTGCAACATTTGTCTTCTAGCCACTAATTTCTATCGAGATGTCTCAAAAATCCACTAAGGCATTAGCATTTTCAACATTACCTCTATGTCCCTAGGGCTTAGTTACACCTTGTGCTCTGTGGCAGAAAAGGCTATTACATCATTTACTTTTATCCATGCTCTTTTTTTATCCTGGCAAAGAGAGTTGTGGGAGGATCCTCACAAAGGTTCCTACCCCCTTTCCATTGCTGCCTAGTCAGTTCTGCTCCTGAGACAATTCCCTGAACAAGACTTAGAGAGAGCAGATCATGAAGAGACAACCTTTCCACAGGTGGGGGCAGGAGCTAAGTGCAGCAGGCTAACCAGTGCTGAATAGGGAGGAAGTGACAAGAGCACTCTCATAATGGAGAGACTGAGAAGGATGTGGTTTCATAAAAATCAAGAGTGCTTGGGATCAGGCCAGTTAGAAAGAAGCAGCATGCATGCAAGCCCAGAGCATCTGCTCTCCATGAAATATGCAAAGATGAGGAGAAAAGGACTCTCTTTAACAAGAAGCAAAGCTATTCCACATAAAATATCAAACCTCAGCTTAATACATGCCAGTGTCTACATTTATATCTATGGACAGTACTGTAGAAATTTCATTACATTATAAAGTTTCTGAGGCAAGTACCACCTCTGTATGTGCAGGCTTGGAGCCTGCCTGGAGACTGTAGGAGGTAACACAACAGGTATTTACCTTCAGGACTCAGGACACAAGACATGCCACAAAGCTGTGAAAGTCTTAGGCCTTATGTATAGCATCACAACTACGTGAATAATACCTTTCTTGAGACTCACTTGATTACATGTAATTGATTCTCATAACTGACATATGAAGTCTCTTGTATCTTCATGGGCTTTTTTGTGCTTTCTCTTTTTGACAGTGATGGGGAAGATCTTGTTATTTCTTGCAATTCCAAATCTAGAGTCAGTAACTAAGGAGAACTGTGATGTGGGGAGTTACAGAAGACAATAGGGATCCCTTGCTCAGGAAGAATTTTAGCTTCCTTATGGAGTGTAGATAGGCCAAAACAAAATCAGTGCATTGTCCATATGAATAAATAATAAAACAAAGTAAAACAAAAACAAAAACAAAATCATAAGATTACACTCTTCTTAAAAAGTCTAAACATTCCTGCTTTATTACTGTATGCCCAGTGACATATTTCTCAACCAGCAGGATAACTGAGACACAGGTAGAATAAAATGAGAAAAACACCAGTAAGTTTAACATTTTGCTGTCTAGATGTTTCCATGCAGAAGAGAATCTGTTATGTACATCTAAATTTGCATATAAATTAAACCCTGAATAGTTCCCATGCTCGTGATGGAGATAACTGCTGTACAAAAAGAGTAGCTGTGCAAAGAAGGAAGCCCATGATACCTCCACTGACTGTAGCTTATTCACAGATTCTTAACATTGGATTACCTGTGAAGTAAGTCTTGGTTTGTTTTATGCATATAGGAGCAGGATCTTGTGAAACCCAAGAGAAAATTCAATTACTGCAAATTTGTCTCTGGGGAGGAAGACAGGAGAAAGCTGACAGCATTACTGCTTAGAAGGTAAGTAATGTCTGTGCTTTGGTCCCAATTGCATACATACATACATGGCTGAAGTTGCACAGGACACTGTGACTGTCCTAGTCTTTGTCCACAGGAAATTTTTCATCTTGTGCTGAATTTCTCAGCCCTCCAGTATTTGCAGAGAGCTGCTTTAACGCCAGGCATGTCCTCACCTCACAAGAAGTACATAAAAACAGCAGACATAGTGAAACTCCCACAATGTGTAAAAACTATGGCTAAATACAGTTTCGTATTCATCAGCCTTAAATGTGGGGTAATCATTAAGAGTGCCTGTTAAAGCTGTTTAGTGCAGAGTGCTTATGGTGTAAAAAGAAAACCCTCACAATTTCTTCTTAGTAACTAATAAAAATTGATTCCATATGTTGTATTTCCAAGCAACCATTTTCCTGGGAGGAAGAGAGCTGTTCCTTTGGGTCAAGTCACTAAATGTGCACTTCAAGGTAAATTACTATTGAATCCTTGAAGAAAGTAACAAAAAGGGCTGCAACATGGTACATCTGAGTGTAAAACTTTCCAGTACTCTTGAACAGTATAAATTCAATTCAAAGTCTATACAGGACATAAAAATGCACCAACAGGAAGAGGCAGTGCTCTGGAATTACAGTCTCCAAACACAATTTGGACTATGGAGAACACTGAGACCAAGCAACAACTTTAACAGCAATATATTAAAATATTCAAAGACTGTGAAATGCCATATATATCCTAGATACCATCTATATCCTAGATAAAATGTTTTTATAAATACTATCAGATTATTGTAAAAAAATTGACCAGAGGATCAAACCAGCTCTGAGAGGTAAATAGCTCTGTTTGGAAATTATGTACCTTGGGCAACCTCCAGAATATCTGAAAGAACTGACAACCCCATCACCATTTCTACCATTAATGGAAATATAAACAGTTGTAGTGCTTTCTTTCTACTTTCCTAGATGTATTCATTCTAACTCAGCCTAAGAGCCAACTCAGTCTCCCTCATACCTGAAGACTTCATATAAACAGCATCAACATGATCTTCTCCAGACAAACAGCCACCTTTGAAACATAATTGAATTCTAGTTACCTTCTTTTAAGAATCTGTCTCACCAATGAGAATCCTAAGGACATCTTCTTTAATATTTCTTTTGTCCCTTTTGAAGTACAAAAATGATGTTCTCACACAAAACGGTGTTCTGAGAAATTGCAGAATAAATAATGTGTGGGTTAGTGTTTTAGCTTGTGGCCATCCCAGAGTGCTGAAGCCTTTGAGTCAGACATAAAACACCCCTGACATCAGCACTTCACTTTGATCCTCCACCCATCCACTTGGCATGTGTTAGGCTCATTACAAGGCACCTAGTGTTCCTGGCTTTGGCATGAGACCAAGCTGGTCTGTATTGACAAGACTGACAGACTTTAGGACATGTAAAGAAACAGAGAGAGTGAGAATTATTCTCCTAGACCTGAGGATCAGGATCAGTTTCCCTTGTGACTTTCCCAAGTTTAAAAAGGAGGCAGGTGAGGAAAAAGGGAACTGAGCCCTGGCAGCACAGCCCTGGTCAGCTGAGGGGAGAACATGGAAACAAGCAACCTGCAGGGACTGTGGGGAGAAAGCTAAGCCTGTGCCTCTGCTGAACGGCAGAGGAGAACCTGGAATTAAATCAGTTACAGTCAGGGCAAGTTCCAGGGTTTGACTGGAAGCAGAACCATGTTTTTCTTTTCCTTGCTGCTTGGTGCCAGTCTGAATCCCCATCCTGTATATCAAATCTCTGGTTGCACCACCTTATCTCTCCATCTCTGATCTACCTTTCCTGGCCACTGGGATCAACTGAAATTAATTTTCCTGTCTGCTTGCCCCTGAACAAAATCTTAATTCCGAGTGACACATAACTTGCCTGCATAGGAACTTCGCAGAGTTGATCCAGGTGGTGAATTCCTGCCCCAATTCTTTCTCCATCTTTTTGTAAGGTAAAAGAAGTACACCAACACTAATAGAATAGCAATTATGTCAGTCTAAAATTCTACAGTTTGCTAAATCATATTATTCTCAGAATGGTTTGTAAACACTAGACTGTATAATTCATAAAAATCAACAACTCATCCATAATATATATTTGCTGTAATAAAATGCCGATAGTTATTATCTGTTAAAAGCTACAGATTTTTTCATTAACACCAGATAATTTCTATATTTCTCATCAAAATTCCTCCACCTTTTTAGCACTAGTTTTTCATAATATTCTTGTATGCTACAGATGGTAAAAGAGGTGGCTGAGTTTCAGCCTTTGAAGGACCAGTAGACTCATCTGCAGTGAGACAATTACTTGTGCTGGTTTCAGCTGGGATAGAATTAGTTGCCTAACTGGCATGGGGCTGTGTTTTGGATTTATGCTGTACACAGGGCTGACAAAACAGAGGTGTTTTTGTTATTGCTGAGCAGAGCTCACACAGAGCCAAGGCCTTTTCTGCTTCTCGTACTGCCACCGTGCTGAGGGGCTGGGGGTGCCTGGGAGGTTGGGAGCAGACACAGCCAGGACAGGGGACCCCAGCTGAGCAGAGGGATATTCCAAATATTTGACATCATGCTCGGTATTAAAAGTGGGGGAAGAAGGAGAAAGAAGGGGACATTTGGAGTGTTGAAGTTTGTCTTCCCGAGTTAAGTGTGATGGGGCCTGACTCTCCTGAAGATGGTTGAACACCCACCCAAACATGGGAAGTGGAGAATCAGTTCCTTGCTTTGTTTTCCTTGTGTGTGCAGCTTTTGCCTGCTATATTAAACTGTCTTTATCTGTAACCATGAGTTTTCCAGCTTTTACCCCTCTGATTCTCTCCCCCATCCCACTGGTGGGGGAGTGAGTGAGTGGCTGTGTGGGCCTTGGTTGCTGGCTGGGGGTAAACCCCACGTGTCAAAGAACTGACAATTTGTCAGCTTCATACTTCATTGGGAATTTAATGAGAAGGGAAAAAAGTGACTTGGGTAGAGTCAGAAATTGATCCAAACATTGAAAGTTTTTCCTATTCCAACACATTGCAGAGAACTCTGAACAGTTTTTGTTTTGTTTTGGGAGGGTTTTATCCTTTGTATTTTTTGAAACTGAGCTATAAACCTCAAAACAAGATTATTTTCTGGATATGAGCCATGAGGAACCTCAGTCGGGATATTTGGTTCTAGGTTCTGCATCATCCAATTACAACATTCTTGAGGCTGTTCAAAGCAGCAACACCTCCAAACCTGTCACTGAGGGTAACTTTCACAAGTGGTATAGGCACCTGCTTAAGAGATCCTGGTTACATCCACTGTGTCCCAAAATTTTCCACTGCTAACTGTTTTATATTATCTGCTAAGGAGTTATGTTGGCAGCATTTTCTTTTTATGTCACTAGAAGAGCAGTAGTAATGATTTAAAATCCAGGAGCTTTGAATTATTGCTTAAGGTTCTTGATTAGCTAGGTACTGTATTCTCCTTACATTTGCCAACAAGAAAAGATGCATTTATGGGAAGTTTTCCAGATGTCTCTTTATTAAAGTGAAGGGGTCACATTTTATTTGCTGCTAAACAAAACAGTACATTACATTGCAGATTATTGTACCTAAGTGTGTGTGCTTGGATGATACTTCACAGAAAGCAAATCAAGTACAGAACTATAATTTTTTTCTTCTTGAGAGCCATCTTGGCTCAGAAAATACCTTTTCTCTCCAAATGGTAAAGGATTTGTGAAACACTTCTAATCTTGCCTTCTCTGTACCATAATTTCAAATGCTTTCTGTGGACTTTTAAAACATAAATCAAAGGGTAGCAGGAGAAATTTTGCCTAGCAAAGGCCTGGAAACAAATTTCTACTGGATTGGAGTTTTACAGGAGTCATATTTGCTCCTGTAGCGTTTGACTTTCATGTGTGTATCTGCCTCTTGAGATTAATAGCTGTACCTGTGTGTCCAGAATCCAATTACACAGTCTAAAATCTGTGACTTAAAGACTGATTCACACTTCATAAGTTAAAAACCTGAATTGTCTCCTTTGACACACAAAAAAGTTATACATGGACCTCTCCCATCCCATCTTTTAGGAATATTAGATGACATAGCTTCACTGTGCATAAATAATTAAAGATTACAGGATAGGTAGGAAACAGAAAAACTACTGAACTGCAATTGGGTACCTGGACCCAAAGGAACAGATAGAATAGCCTGATGGAGCAGTAACTGTGCTGGTTTGAAAGTGAACGAGTGGGAGAAATTAATCCCAGTGAATTACCTTGTGAGAGATCTCAGAGTTACAATTTAATAGAAAGATTACAATAAATGCAATTCATAGGTGTGGTCAGCTTTTCTCCAGATCTTCTCCCTGGTATCCTGAGCCAGGTATTCCTGAGGGCTGGCTGCATCACTGAAGACTGAAGCAAAATAAGCGTTCAGTCTTCACTGCAACCTTTGCTCCTTTCAGTAGCAGGCCCCTATTTTCCATAGTATTCCTTTGGCTATTGGTGTGTTTGAAGAAGCCTTTGCCCTCTCCCAAAAGCTACAAAACATGTGTCTTTCTCTTTGCAACACCTTTGTTGCAAGTTTCTACTCACGTACCTCTTTGGCAAAACAACGTGAAAGGAAATACACATGCTGGTTAATCAAAAAAGTGCTGCTTTCCAGGCTGGGCTTATGTGCCAAAAGTAAGAGAAAGGACCAGAGTGCTGGAGAGATTACATTAAACATTCAACCAATAATTTCTGTGTTATGAATAACTACCTCAGCCATATTGCATGTGGGGTATTATTTAATTTAATATCAGTTCAAGATGCAGCAATGTTTACAGTCATTAATGAGATTTCCAGCTCAGTAGCACTGGAAAGTTCTAGCTCCCAACAGATTTGTATTTAGCTTACTAAAGAGATTTTTCTGTGTTCTTTGCTTTATTATCAGTATCAGAGTCACGGGGTTCCTGTAATTCCTCCCAGTTACTAATAATGTTATTTAACCTGAAAATAACTGAATTAATGATAATTTTTTCCAGAGCTGTAGTTGTTTCCTTAGGTGATTTTGGTGGCCGTACAAACATAGCAAGTTGAAATGGTAGCAAGGTGCAGGATTGCTAGTGATACAGGTTTTACCTTCCAAAAGGGAACCAGCTGCCAGTCTGGTACTCTTGGGACTGCTACTGTGCAGTTCAAAGCTAATGCTGAGCTGCTTGGTATGGTGGAACTTCAAAATCCTCTGAAAAATCACTTATGAAACCATAGCTTTTGTGAGTTTGGGTACTTAACTTGAGGGACTTAAAATGTTATAAGAGAGGGGACTACAGACACTTTTTTGTATAGAGATTTTCTGCTATGTATGCAACTGGAAGTTGCATAAGCTACTAAAATGCAGATTGCATCCGGTTAACTTTAATTCTGTGTATCTGAAAATAACCACTATCATGCACTATAGTTCTCATACACCTAATCACAACACTCCTTGTTACTTCTTTCTTTTCTGTTCTTTCCAAAAGGTACCTCCCCCTACATGTCAAGTTCACTCTGCAGTCTCGTATTTCTATTATCCCAGTTTAAGGAAAAGTCCTGTTGTGTGGGAGCCTAAGAATAGAAGGTGCTCATCAGTCAACACTTTTATAATGTGCTAATCATCACTGCAGTGTGCTGATTTCATACTTGGATTTTGACCACTGCCTTGGTAAATCATGGAACAGTTCCATTCATCATCTACCTGTTCTATGGATTTGTTTCCATCATGGCCACCTAGATTAAAAATAAGGGGACACAAATAATAAAGATTCATGTCTCCAATGGAAAGTATTCTACACAATCTGAATTCAATAAATGCAGAAAATAACGTATATAAAAAAAGAACATACACACCCCCAAAAAACATCATCTGGATTATGACTAAATATATAGTATGAATAGATGCTGTAATCTGATTTTATAAAATATAATATTTGTTTAAAATGAATGGTTTTCTTTCTTCAAAGGCATTAATGGATGGAAAATTTGTATTTTTTATGCATTGATATCCTGTACAGAAATTAACTTTTGATACAGAACTTTAGTTCTCATCCCTACTCATTGTTACTGTGATTAAGAACCAGCAGTTACTCTGATTATAGCTTATGTTACTGACAATGTCAAAGAACTCATAGTAAAAAAAACAATTTTATAAATATGTTTGATAAAAGCATTGAGATTCTGATACACTAATGCTCTGACATTCTTTTGTGAATATCTCACCTATTTTTGACAAGAACTAATAAGTATTCTTAATAAATAAGTAAATATCAGGCAAGAATATATAGAGCCACATATATGTATAAAGTGTATATAGGAAGACCACAGACTCAGAAATTGCATTCCACCCCATTTCTTCATCGTTACAACCAAGATAGATACAACAAAGTATAATTTTCCTCAGTTAACCTTGGTTTCATAGCTGTCCTGAGGAGATCTGATGTTTATGTCACATGGGAAGACTTTCCCTTCCTCAGTGAATCCTTTTCTATCTTATGAGGTCACCAGGACCACCTGAAAACAGGGGCATTTTCCTCCCTAATGGATTTCTGCCAGTAAATTGGTTCATTCTTACTGGCCTCTACATTCTAGCCTTATTTAATGAAAATAACTTGACTGGATTCCTATAAGAAATAGAGATTTCAAAGAACTTGCTCACTTCTGAGAAAAATATTTGTCATACTATGCAGATAATTTTTTGGCATCTTTGTCCATAGCCCAGGGGTATCCCAGTCCTGAGTTAGCTGTCTTAGCAGCCTGAGGGTGAGTCTGCACAAGCCAAACTTAGTGTCTATAAAGTCAAGAATACTGTCCTGCAGGACATCTTTTTGAGTAAGGCAAATTCTATATTTTAAATAAATAAATTTATTTCACAAATGAAAGTATATCTGTTGTGAAGGAGGGTGGAATTCTGTCCCATATTTAATTTGAAAGTATGGAAAAAGGAAGACAGTTATCTTATGAAGAAAATAAAAGGCAAAAAAATCAGAACACAACTTGGTCAGGCCTAATGGCATTATGAAACAAAAGACATTTTATGCCATTCACCAAATCATAATGCAAGTCTAGTTTGAAAGGGGTGTCTAGACGTGATAGTTCATGTGTTGCCTGAGGCTGGGATAACTTGAAAGTACAAGGAGATTCCTCAGGACCTTGTACTTGTATGCCTTCAGGGGTGGAGATTCCTATGAGGGACTCAACATTCTAGTTCACGTTTTGTTTTTGCCTATTAAAAAATATTCACTGAAATAATTTGGCATTGAGATTTTCCTAAGCCCCTTTTAAAAAAAGTTTTCATTTCAGATTTGTTTCAGAGGCCTCAAAGATGTAAGCTGCACATTTTGTGTCCATGAAACTTAGTGGTGTAGAAGTCTGTGAACTGGCCGCACATTCTACCTCATCATCAGCCAGGGTGTGCAACCCCTGGCCTTGGCTTGGTAGCTCATCCCAGCTTTTAAACAGTTCTTTTTCCCAAGGGACAAGGGTCAAAAAGAACCATTTTAAATGTCAAGGAAAAGTGGTCCAGACGGCAATAATTATATCCCTCCTTGAGAGGAAGAAAAAAAGGAAGGAGGAAAAAAATGTGGTAGCTGTCCTCATTCTGCAAATATTACTGTGCTGAAATCTTCACACAAGAACTTCCACTATTTTTTGTAAGGTATCTCTCAATTGTTAAGTAATTTCACATCTCTTTCCATCTCAGTGTGCTATTAGGTGTTTGCAAAACCCAGGTATTTGTACTGAAGATTGCTAAAATGCCTTTTTCCTTGGCGTCTGGAGATGGGAAAGACAGGTAGAAAGAGGAACACTGAAGGGCTGTGCTCAAGAGAGGCACCTCAATTCTAAGCCTAAAGGAAGCCCAGTACAAAAGCAGTGTCAGTGAGAGGAAACTGGAAGTTCATCCAGTATTTCAGGGCACACTACAGAGGTGCTGCTACTGCTCTGGGACTTCAGAAGCCTAAAAATGTTGTAGGGCACCCAGTGATATTTAAAGACAAGAAGGGGATGGTACAAAACTCTCCTGGTGCTCCCTGCAAACTGTGACAGCTGTGCTGTTTCCCAGCAGGATGCCACAGAGCTGTAACAGAAGAATGCAGCATGATGCTGCTCTGTGTTGCTGATTTATATTCTAGAATGAAATATTTTAATTAAATTATTGTGAAATTAAAATATGATAATTTTCAGTAAACAGAGTAATTGGACATTAGAGGAGGAAAATGAACTGTGACTGGGGCAGCAGTTCACTACTGCAGGAAAATTGCAGTAAGCCTAATGAGGTGCTAAAAAGGAAAGTGAAAGCAATCCTAGCTAGATAGTTGATTTTAAAAACCCAGTTGCTTTAGGGCTTTCATGTAAAATGTATCAACCTCATTTTTATCTACAGCACTTTATCTGTTATTGTCAACCACTGTCATGACAGTGTGAGCTTCACCAAATGAGCACAAAGACAAGGGAAAGTTGAAGTTAATTTAAAATGCAGTATTTTAAAAATTTAAAATCTTATTTAAGCCCTGGTCAAGTATAGACTCTGTTCTACTATATCAGGTCTGAAAGTAACATGAAAAATTGAAATAAACTTTGAAAGGCCTTGCTATTTCATAAACAAAATATGTGTATACAGTGTGTCTTCTAACATGTCTGTTTAACCCAGAGATATGCATAATACTAAATACTCACCAAAATAAATGCATTTGTACACTGCCTGGCATAATATACAGGGCATTTATACAGAGAACTGGCTTAAATGTTTTAAGGCATCGTAGTTTTCAACATTTAGCTCCACTCCATATATAATTTCTTTCTTTATATCTGTTGGCTGATTTTAAAACAGGCTTTCTCAAACAATTATATTCATGGGTCCAGTCTGATCACTGAAATCATGCTACACTCATGAACAAGCAAAGCACATGCTTATAATTAGTTGTGCCTATGGAAATAGATTCGTTGAGGTCCTGTGCAGCTAGAGCTGGACACAGCCAGGAGCATTTGACAATATCTTTCCAAACTTTTGCTATTCTTGTTTGAGGAGATTTATGACAGTCAAAAGAATGAGGGAGGTTGATGGTTAGGGTTCAAAACAAAAAGGAATTTTAAGGAATGGGGCTGTCTGCAAATAGAAAGCAAGATGAGAGGTATATTTACTGTATTTGGAATAAATATAATACTTTAGTGTATCGTTTTATATTATTTAGTATATTTGGAATAAAAAATAAAATCAAGGCATGTGCTTGCACATTTCTCACTCTGTGTATGGGACATGCCCTGTAAAAACTTTTTTTTTTTTAATTTTTTTATTAAAAAAGAGGTGTCAGTGAACTGTTGCTGCGTTGTAAAGCCAGAGCAAGTCTGACAAAGCATAACACGTGAACCAGCCAAGGGAAAAAGTGAGTGAATTTGGAAAGAAGATTATAGAATAAATAACAAATCATCTCAACTGCCTTTCTCCCTGCAGACAGCCCTACCTTCAGGCAGACAGAGCTGCAGTATTGGCAAATACCAGCCTGCTGCTGGCTATCCCTGGCTCAGCAGCACAGCCAGGGATGCTGCTGGTGCTATTGCTGCTGCTATTGCTGCTATTGCTGCTATTGCTGCTATTGCTGCTCCTGCTGCTGCTGCTGCTATTGCTGCTGCTATTGCTGCAGGTATTGCTGCTATTGCTGCTGCTATTGCTGCTGCTGTTGCTGCTATTGCTGCTATTGCTGCTGCTATTGCTGCTATTGCTGCTGCTATTGCTGCTGCTATTGCTGCTGCTATTGCTGCTATTGCTGCTATTGCTGCTATTGCTGCTCCTGCTGCTGCTGCTGCTATTGCTGCTGCTGTTGCTGCTATTGCTGCTGCTATTGCTGCTCCTGCTGCTATTGCTGCTGCTGCTGGGCAGTGCGAGCCTGACATCTGCCGTGTGCTGCAGCGAGGCAGTGCTGCTGCAGCCAGAGTGCCTCCAGAAAGGCTGCTCTTAGAAATTGATACAGCTATTCCTCTTTCTCTGAACCCTTTTTTCACTATCCCTTCTGAACCAGCAAGTATTTCTCAGGCAAACTATATATCTATTCTGAAGGATTTATAATAATTTCAGACTTTATCACATAGAACTTCCAAACTAAACATAACTTCCAATTTGTAATTAAAAAACCCCAACCCAACAAATGAACAACAACAAAAATGTTTCTTTCAGTCTGCACAGAAGCTGCTGATACCTATGACTCAAAGAGCCAGAAAATACAGTGATCTAGGGGGTCCCTAGGCCTTGGGATCTAGAGATTAAGTCAAATGAGGAGCAGCTGAGGGAGCTGGGGTATTTTAGCCTGGAGAAAAGGAGGCTCAGGGGTGACCTTATCACTCTCCACAACTGCCTGAAAGGAGAGTGTGGCCAGGTGGAGGCTGACCTCCTCCTAGGCACCCAGTGACAGGACAACAGGGCATGGTCTCAAGCTGTGACAGGAAGTTCAGCTTGGTCCTCAGGAAGATTTTCCTTTCTGAAAGTCTTGTAAAGCATAGGAATGGATTGCCCGTGGAAGTGGTGAAGCCACCATCCTGGATATATTTGAGAAAGACTAGATGTGGCACTAAGTGCTATGTTTTAGCTATGTTTTATGACAAGTTGATGATAATTCAAAGGTGGGACTCATTGATCTTGGAGGTGTTTTTCAGCCTGAATGATTCTATGATTCTAAGACCCTAAGGAGCTGGTTCTGGACACTCCGTGACCCAAGTGCTCTCCACTGGCCCTGAGACCTAGAACTAGCTAAGCAGAAACGCCATACACTGGATTTAAGATATCAGTGAAGCTACTTGAACTTAGCTGGGGATTTGGAAAATGCTACTAATTCTCTGTCATGCCCTTAGTAGAAAGATGCTCAAATGAGTTAAAAAAGTTAGGTCAATCCAGCTCAGGTCTAAAAATAAGCTGTAAGATAAAATCTGCAAAGTCAAAGGCAGAATGTAAAAAGCCTCCAGGCACACTAAGGTACACAGTGGGTTCAAGAGAGGAAAATCAGACTTGGATCCTAACTTTTTCCTAATTTCTTTTAATTGTTTTTATTTACGCTATTAAGGTGCTTAGATACAGTTGAAAGCTTTACCTTCTTGACTACTTAGTTAAGCGTCCAGCTCCCACCTAGAATTCAAGGTGATTCCTACCTGCAAACAGCACCTCCTGATGCTGACCCATTCCCTTAAGCGTGCGTAGCTTAGGATGGGTTAAATTATTCCAAAGAGGTTCTTACCTTTTTACCCTGACAGAAGAAAGTAGGTAATTACTTAAACTCTTAACATGCCACTCACATTAAATGACCTTATATAACTACCCCCACCCCCAAAAATTGCCTCAGGGATCATATTAACCTAAACATTAATCTGATTACTCATTACCAGAGAGGAATTGATGTATTAGGTGATTTCCTGGATGTCCTTAGGAGGTACAGAGGTTAGGACAGACCCTAAGGAAGAGCTTTCTTCAGGCAGCTACTCTTCTGAAAAGGCAGAACAGATCCAAATGCAAAAGGCAAGAAAAAAACCCTGTATAAATTACTCAGATTTTATTGTCACAAAAAATTAAAAATTCTATGATCACCAGAGGAGTTGTCTGTGTGCATGGTTCTGCGCAGCCTCAGACTTCAAGCCTCATCTCCCATGCTGAGGCAAAGAGAGGCAAAGAGTAGGAGTGACAGGCAGGGGTTTTGTTCTGACTGCTGGACAAAGAGGAGTAAAACACCAAAAATTTGTCCCAATTTATGTTAAAATCTTAGCAGAGCAGAATAACAAGTTTATATGTACATTGACACATTGCTTTTAAAGTTATCTGAAAATACTATTCCTCAGACCTAATCCAGACTTTAGAACAGTACCCAGTGCCATTAATCAGTTAATTTGTTATTTTTGTACCTGACACTAGGAATAATCTTCAATCCGTCCCAGTTCCTCAGACTGACATATTATGGCAAAGTCCTAATGATTCAATTTAATAAGTGTAAATTAATTTTCCCTTTTCCCCCATCCTCTGATTCAATTTCCCACTTTCTGGTAACTGTTTTACACACTTTTAGCTCGATCAATAATGTTATGAGTAGTCAGAGCACCTGACAGATGACAACATCTTTGTTATTTAAGGAGGTCTCTTATGACATGGGACATCTACTAAGGGCTTTTTCTGGGGAAAAAAATAAAAAAGTAAAAAAACCTAAAATTTTATTTTATAATATACTGCAGATGCAGATGGAAAGTGATGTATTACGTGAAGTACTAAACAAAGAAATAAATAACCAGCTATGGGAGTATTTTTTTCCTTCCTGTCACAAAGCAATCTAAATTTTAGTATTTATTCTAGAAATGTCTTAGCCTCTTAGAGGCAAATTATGCATGAAATAATGCAATTAAAAATGAAATAAAAGATTTAAATGCAGCCTCGAGAGGCATCAAATGGCACCACACTGTCTCACTCTTTACTGCTGCTTAAAATGATTGCTCAATTTATAGGAAAATCTTTCCATCCTTGCTCTTAGAATCCTCTGGTTTTGATGGCACTAATCATAATTCAGTTTCTCTGCTCCATGGGAACATGTCAACATTTTGTTTGTGCTCCAAAATGAACAAACAACCCCATGACCAAGTATAGTGTTATTCTTTATGCAAGAAGAATAATCTTAAACCCTGATTTCTCAGCCGGTTTGCACCAGCTTTTTCCTTAGAAGACATTCTTATAGTCGTTCTGAGACTCTCAGTTAGTACTTTTGTCACTGGCAGCCTTGGGAATGGCTTTTAAAATTACTGATGTCACCACTAGGAAGTAGAGAATATCTGGGAGTGGTGGATGCCATCTTCCAAACTGCTATAAATGTAACATCTCCAGCACTATAAGTGGGAGGGGTGAAAAAGACATACATTTGCAGTGGTGTGACGTCTTTCAAGGAGCCAAAACTACTCCTTCACACTAAATTGCTAGAGGTTTAATGACAGACATGTAACACCCAGAAACACAAGCAAAATAAATGAACATGTTTTTCTGAATTCACTTGTCAAAAACAATGGTTTTCACAACCATTTCATTTGGGAAGTTTCATTTGGGAAGGGTAATTCATGGCAAAAAAAAAGAGGAAGGAATTGGGTCAATTTTCAGTTCACAAAACTTAATAGTTTATATTTGTCAACTGGTACATCAAGGTCATAAATAACCTCACTAAAGTCTCTCTGATGGTAGTAAACTACATTGCATAAACACAGAAATTTATTTTCTTGACAAGAACAGAGATCAATCTATGGAAACTTCTCTTTGTGGCTGTGAGCAGTAAAGGGTTATCATGACATCAGAATAACTTTAGACAATGCATTTGCAGTGTAGAAAACACTCTTTGAGAGGATGACAGATATGTGACTGCTGGCTTGAGTACCTGAAATATCACAGAGTAATGTCAAGATTTGTTATCACACTAAACTGTGGTGCTAAGTTTTTAAGAATCAATCTCACAAAATCTCAGTGGCAAGTTTATGAAAAAGAGCAAAACAAAAAGATCCCTACAGAAGAGATTTTCAGAGCTTGTTATGCAGGAGGTCCAAAAAAGATTCCATTGATATCATCAACATTTGAAGTAGCCCACAAAGTCAGATTTTACCATTTTCCTGTAGAATTGATTGACATATTATTTACTCAAAGACTTGTCAACATGGGATATGCCAAAGAGGATACACTGTGAACATGACCATACTTAACATGTCCTCACTTGCCTCAAAGTTTCTGTTTTCACGACCTGCTTTCAGTGATCCAGAAAGCTTCTTAAGTCCCCGTGAAATGGGGTAGTAGATGTTTTCTGCCAGCAATAGCTCACTGCAACTTTGGTCAGGTTCCAGTTCTGTAACGCTTGAACACCATCACCTGACCATTCAGAGCACTGCAACCTTCCAAAATGTGTGAGTGTTCAAGAAAATGACAGAAGCAACATCTCACCTAGCAGAATAGTGAAATTGACTTCCCCTTCTCCATAACAACAAGGACTTGCTTGGTGAGTGTAAGTTTAGCTGGTATTTACAGAGATAATGGAATTAATTTTTCAAGGGGTCCACTTTTTTAGCAAGCTGCTTAAAAGAGCTGAAGTAATTTCACTGTTGCAAATGTTCCAAACCTAATTTTTTCTGCAAATATTCACTATTAGATTTTTAATGGATTTATAAGGTCCCTTCCAACTCAAACCATTCCAGCATTCCATGATACTTTACGTTGCTGTTATAATAGTATTTAAAAAGGATAGAAATTCGTGCAGAACCCTTTAGGAAAGACTACTAATGCCATAGTTAGAGATTTTAGGCCTAAAAGTACAGTAAACCATATTAGTATTTGCCAATAAGCTAGTTAATATGTTCCAAGTACAGATTTGAATGTACAATGAAGACAATATACACAACCCTCAATATCTGAGAAGTCTTTTGACTCTTGCATATGCCAAAAAATTTCTTTGCTCATACAACATTTTCCATATCTGTTAAGCAGAATATTGCCTTGTAACATTTCTCTTATTCTGAAATAGGCCCCAGAATGCTGCAGATCTCCCACAGTGAGAAAATCTAAAATGCAAAATGGAGAGCATTAGGTTCCTTTCCAAGCTGCACATAACGTACCCCTCGCCCAAAGTTAATGGAAAAATATCAGTAGTGCCAAAACAGCATTAAATTTCATTGAAGACAGGAGATGAAGCAGACAAAATGTGATGATCTGTATTACAGAAATGATAGTACAAAAAGTATTAGGCAGAGAATAAACTGTACCTAAACAGGCATATCAGACCATCTCAGAACATTGTGTCAGGTTGGTAGAAAATAACAGAGCTCGTGTTAACAAAAAACATTGAAACAAATGCATCTGTAAAAGAAAAAAAAAAGAATAAAAATTCTATGAGTTACAGACTTCAGAACATCTGTGCGGCAAATAAACACTATTGGCTTGTGGCACTTAACCTTTACAGGCCTATGGAACCAAAGCAGCTGAAAATAAGAATTTGGGGTTCACTACAGACACATCCAGAATTGTGTGAGTGGCACTGAAAGAACATAAGAATGAGAAACCTGACCTGCAGATTATGGACTACTCTGCAAAGGTGAGTGGAGCCCAAGATAAGATGTTTTGTAAATGCTTTATCAAAGACTCTATATGTAAATACAAAAGCAGATTATATTGTCTTTGATGGTAGAATTTGATGATTTCTGAAGAAATGGGATGTTTTACAATGACTCATATCACAGCAATGAATCACAATATATCAGCAGCTGATCATGCTGGCAGAATTATGCATGCTTGCCTTAGATGTATGTTAAATATACAGATGTAAACTGCCAGATAGGAATAACAGAGGAGACAGGGGATCCTACAGGGTTGGGTTCTTCAGTTCCATGAAGACACTTTTTCTTACCCTCAGAGACTAAGAACAGAATGTGTGAGGATTTGGTGAGCCACATGGAAGAAAAAAAAAAATTGTAGTATTTGCAGCTGAGGTTCACACAGGAAACAGCATCACAGAATACAGTCAACCCTGAGACATTACTATCAGCATTTCCCTTCTACTGTTAATTTTCCTGCAGAAACGTTGCATTGGTCCTTTCCAGAAGATCTTGAAGTGTTTCAGCTAGATTGAAACGCAAAAATATAAGGAAAGAAGAACTGCTACAGTCTTTATACAATCAAACTATTTTAAGAATTGAAAAATATCCAGGTAGTGTACATATGAATGCAGCTAATCAGTACTAATATGGAAAAATAATTTGAAACTATGTTTCTCAAGTATGAGATTTTTCTGGGATTATGATCAGAATTATCTACTTTTCTCTACAGAAAGTTCAACTCTTCTGAAAAGACACTGATACAGGCAAAAGACACTGATACAGGTATTTTCCAGGACTTTAGAATCCTGTGCTAGCAGTCATGGTAGTACTTAGGGCAACTGCTTTGGGCTTCATGGGTAAATCCAGTATCATTACTGAAGTCATTACCAACTGCAAAGCTCATTGTTCTAGAATTCCAGTGATCTATTAAGAAAGTTTTAGTGTAATACTTGACTATTTTTTGGACACTATTCAGGGTCTGCCTTATGTGAGCTGAAGTTCATGGTATCATTACACCAATCCTTTAAGTCATTCATTGTCCCTTACAAAAGCAAAGGAAGACACATACTCTAATATTAGAGGTATTAATTTCTGTTCTATTTTATCAGAGCTATTTATTATTTTTTCACTGTGTGTTTTGGTGGGTTTTTAAAAAATCCTCAAGGCAGAAGTGTGTTCTGAGGAGAATCAGGAAGCGATGATACTATTTTTACTACTATTGCCATTATTTGATACTAACTGTAAGTATTTGTGTTCCTGGCTTTAAGATCTACTTCTGAAACTTAAGTGCATTATAATTATTTTATTGTTATTGCTGTTATTATTCCTACTGTTTCGTCTCTCAACAACTAACTTGTTGTGCTAGCTACTGTACAAACAATTCAAGTCATCACCAAACTCCTTCTGCAAAGGACTTGGCAGCTGCCAGCATGCTGCAAAACCTTAGGCAATGCTTGGGGCACTTCAGCTGAGACTACAGAGATCAAATGCACGCTGCCATCTTAATCATTCATATTTTCCATGTTTTAACAGAGAATATCTAGTTCTTTTTGTAATGTGTCTCAGGTGTTTGGCAGTAGCTGAGCAACAGCTGCTTAGGAGCATTCACAATATTTTCCATTGTTTTGACTGGACAGAGTTGTGAAATCTCCCTGCTGTTTCATATTCTCTCAGTATATGTATTATGAAAACTCAGGAGCACTCTGCTGATTTAGACTTTTCATTTTGGTCTGCTGGGATCCAGTTTGCGTATGTTCATGCTGAAATTTAGAATCAGAGGAGTTTTTTCAATTTATAATGATGTCTGATTAATGTTTTCTGTTCTTTTAAAATAGGGATTTTTCACTCTTCCTTTAATATTGACTAAAATCCTGAACCACTTTCCTTATCATTTGTAAACTCTGCCTCCATCTATATTGTTATCTTCCAGTGCAACTGAAACATACTCTATATAATTGATATTAAATTACAGTCTGTATTTCCCTCTCTCATCCCATGATTTAATGTGAATGTGGGATTAGTGTCTTTAGAAGACATGCGAGCTTACCCTTTCAAAACAATTATTTGATAAGGCATACCAAAGCCTGCTTGCTTTTTACACAATGCTGAAAACAGGGTCTGTATGCCTGAGCAGAAGGACTGGAACTTAATCAGACATGCAGCCCCTAGGTTTCTGTACCCTTCTATATTTACAGCTTACCTTAAGCATACCATGATGGTATCTTTACTTGTTCAAGTTATATTTTGTTTTGAGATTGAGGAGAGTACAGATCAGGGAAGAGAGGGGAAAGAGAAATAAAATAAAGGGAAAGGAGTGAATTAGAGTAGATGAAGGCATGCAGGAAGACATCAAAGTTGGATAAGAATCAGTCAAGATCATGTTTTCTATTAGCAAAATTAGACCTGGAAGGAGAATTAAAAGGCAGGAACTGGAAACTGGTTATTTTCTTGTAAAAAGATTATTATGAAAACATGAACAAAGGAATTGTATTCATATGGTTGCCAAGAAGCTTGCTCCTAATGGATGCACACCTGATATATCCACATGATACTTCAAAAACTCATTTTCTCTGAAACATACTATCTGTTTTCTTTTTGTATTACAATTTGAAACCAAATGAAATTTTGAGCCAATATATAAAATAATTGTTTTCATAGTGTGCACAGGACCTTGCATTTTAGCAAAGCCAGATCAATTTATCGAGGCAGAAACTACCTGCTTCCTTCTTTTACCAGTCAGGTTTACCTCTACATTCCATTCAAAAACTATGTAACAAGTAAAATATAGATTTATAAATACATTTACAAGCAAAACTATTAAATCATTCCTTTTTTATACTCAACAGAAAAACTTAGATTATAATGGGTATTGAAAATATTTCTTCCTGCCATAACTCAAACATGAAAGGAGAATAATTGTAAAGACTGATATCACCAGAAAGAGTTCGATGCATTTTAAAGCAGACCTATAGCTTGGTAAGAAAATTGTGATCTGACACAAGTGCATGTTTTTCTCAGTAGACTGTCTGCAGCAAAGCCTGGTAGCACCTATACAGAAAAGAGATTTTTGATTCTTTTCTTATTTACTCCCATTGCCTTCTGGCTAGAACAAGAATGATCTGATGAACTAAAGACTGAATTAGGATCATATGATTTGATGAATTCACCCTCTCTTAACTTACCTAATCCCATTTATTTTTCTAACCTCTACAACATCCTGCGGCAATGCATTTCATAATGTCATTGTGAGTCATGAGGAAAGCACTTCATTTTTTATGTTTGATTTTGTATACTTTATTGTGTGCCTTGTGGTGCTTGTTTTATAATAATGATGAATCATTTCTATTCACCTTCTCTATGGTGCCAGCTTCACACAGCTTTTGTCCTAAAGGATGCTTTTTCCACAAGCTGAAGCGTTAAAGCCTGTTTCATGTGGAGCATCTAGTCACATATCCACCCTTCCAATTATACATCTAATATATCTAATATCTATTTTATCTATTATATCTAATATCTAATTATATCTAATATATATATCTAATATCTAATTATAATTATATATATTTTTATATTATAAGATATGTAGAACTCAGTATCTGAACAGTATACAGACCATAGGTTTCACTCTGAAACTCCTTCCTAGTAATTCCTGAAATTTAATTTGTCTTCTGGACCCTGAATACAGACCTCATAGTCTCAAAGGACTATCCATAATTACCCCACAGTTTCTTTCTTGTTGAAAGTAATTTGCAAATAATGGCTTGTTTTCTCACCTTTTTATTCATCTTTGGGGAAAACCTTGTCTCATTAAGAGCAAATTCTCCTGTGGAAAAAAAAAATTAGTTACTTTTATAGAATTTGTTACCTATGGGAATTAGCCTCATATGGGAATATGTATAGGAATATTTTCATTAATTTTAGTACCACTATACTTGCAGTCCCTCTAAAGATTCTGCCTTACAGTCAATGGACTTGGACTGGCCCTGGGCAAGTTCTGTACATTTGAACAGTTATCAGTTACTTCTAGGCCGATGTCTGTGGTAGTAAATTTGTGAGATAATAATTTTACCACTTGTCTAATCAGATGACAAGAGGGAAAGGCT
Source organism: Cyanistes caeruleus (assembly GCF_971803275.1). NCBI lineage: Eukaryota > Metazoa > Chordata > Aves > Passeriformes > Paridae > Cyanistes > Cyanistes caeruleus. The sequence continues at coordinate 66,081,050 of NC_141732.1, forward strand.
AATGAAGAGTTTTGTATAATTAATACTGTGAAAAATAGACATATCCATCTTACCTCAGTTCCTGCACAGCAAAACTCATTATGTTTCTCCTTGTAAGTCTTTTAAGCCTTATAGATATCTTTTAGGAAAGCATATATTAATTGGATGAAAACTGCAGACAACTTTACCCCTTTCCCATTGGTTACATCTGCTAAAAAATTGAGTGTAATTTTGTATCCTGTTCATCTCTAGGGGTAAAATTGTCTTCATCTTTCTCTGCCACACTCCTCTGTTGTTTTTTAGCAGATCTACTTCCCTGTTTCCACCAAAATAGCACGAACACTACACAGAATGGGAAATAATAGCTATTCAGACCATTACAACCAGACATGATTTGTTTTTCCCTGGAAGGATTCCTTGTCCAATTACTGCTTTCAAACATGTTGCAGCTGATGTTATGGAACCTTGTGGTGTTAGCAACTATATATTACAAAAGACTTTAAAAATCAGCACAGATTTCAAAACTGAACCATGCAGGAATCTGTGGTAAGCATGTCTAGAGGAAGAAAATGGACGAGGCTTTAAAATCTATTACAAGAATTACTAGTTTTGTTCCTAGAGAAATTTAAAAAACCATCTTTTTGCCATTGCAATTTATCTCCAAATTAATTTAGCCAACTCTGTAGATAGAATTGGCCTTTCTCAGCAACACATCTTAAAAAATTTTGTCCAACAACAGTGATTCCAAATTGATTTTTAAAAAAATAATTATTACCTATACTGCATATTTTTTATGCTGTCACATGCAGACCAGGTACAGGACAGAATGTGTAATACAAAACAATGCATGAATAGCTATGGAAGAGGAGGTAACAGCAACTCAGATCCCAAGACACTAAGCTTGAAGACATTTTTCCTTTAATATATGTTGAAATAACCTGTGGTGAAAAAAACAGCTGTAAACTCAAAGTGGTTGGGGTTTTTTTCCCAGAAAAACAAAGTATCTGTAAAATAAGGGGTTTGTAATAGGAAAAGAAATGTGTTTTGTGTAGGCTAGAAATATGCTCACAAATGAATGCAACACAGATTACCCCCTAAAGGGTTTGGTGGTGGTACATTATATTAACTTACACTACTATTTGGGGCAGAAAAAACAAAGGAAAGGTGACTTTGGGTGGCATGAAGACATGGTATATTAATTGGTTTATGAAGACTGGTATAATTAATCCTCAGAAGACCTGAGCAGTGCAGGAAGGAAAAATAAAACACTCTGAGTGCAATATTCATCAGGTATGAATTACCAGAGGCACAAGTTTACATTACATGAGTATTGGCTGTACGAGTGGCAGTAACAGACCTACTACAGGGCTTGGATGTCCTTCTCACAAAGCTCTGAGCTGCATTGTAGATGGTCAAGTTTGGTCCAACATTTTTACAGACACCTACCAAACTCAAGAACTGGTTCTGGTTCAAAGCCTGAGTTTGCACTCAGCACTAAGCTCTTTGAGGAGAAGTCTTGTTTCCTAGAGTGAAATAAAAGCATTACAAAACTGCTACCAGAGTGGAAAATCTGACACAAAAACTCTAAAATAAAACATTAGAGATGAGCATTTCAATGACTCTCAAGGGTAGCTCAACGTGCTGTAGCACAATTTTAGGACACTGACCATCTGCATCCTGAAGTCTTCCCCAGTTCCTATTTTCCTAATGCCCTGACAGAGTCCTAAGAATCCTTGAGTATCCTTGGAAGCAGAGATCCTTAACACTGCTGGGGGCTGGCTGACTGCCCAGCAGACAGAAATTTTGGAACATAGCCTCCTCAGCTGTGCATTTGCAGTGCTTCTGCTTGTCTCTAGTTAATATTAATTCACAGAAGACAATATGTAGAAACATAGACTCATATAATTAAATTGCCATGGGCAGGGACACTTTCCACTAGACCAGGTTGCCCACCAACCTGGCCTTGTGTATTTACATGGATGGGCCATCCAGAAGGTGTTCTTAAACTTTACTGAATTGCCACTTCTCAATAAAATTGCTTTTTCTTCCAAATATTCCTGTGCAGTCTTGTTTCTGGGGCAGTAAGAAATCAGATGTCATGATGTAAATCAGCATCTAACTGGCTGCAGCTGTCCATGTTCATCCAGAAATGATAAAAGTTTAGAAATCAATATGCTGAAGTCATAAAGAGGTTACAGAAGGACTGTAAGCAAAAAGGGTTTTAAAATGGAATTTAAGGTTCCCACAAATCAGCTTATGAAAACTTCACCCTTGATCTTTGGACAGACTGCAGATCTTTTCTCGCTAAAGAAGCAGTGGGAAGCAATCTAACCCTGGACATGGATATTCAGACAGTGCATGGAGCCCACTGTGCTGCTGACAGGAGGACACCCTTTTGATATATAAACTAAGCTGAAAAACAAGTCTAAGAAATGCCCTCTTCCTGTGTTTGCTCGTTTTCCATTAGGGTTTCCTGTTGCTTCTCAGCACAATTTTCAAGATGAAATGTTGTCGTCTCTGCTTTATTCCATCTCCATAACCAGAAATTTTGTCTTGCAAGGACTTGCAGTGTGATATACTTCCATTAATTGCCCGTCCCAAAGAGCCAACTGCTAGGCAGTAAGCCAGCTCCCAGAGTGGCAGCACCTACTCACTGTGCATGGCAAACCTGACATTTTGGCTCTTTTTCTGAGGAGATGGTTCCTTTCAGACATTATCAGAAAAACCTTGCTGTTTATCTGTTTCTTTCCCTTACTTTTCTCTGAACTCAATACCTTATTTAGGAATAAAGTAATAAAAGAGAATTGATGACCTTAGTGTCTTTCTATGATTATTTAAATACATGTTTAAGTGAAGGACATAAATTTGCTATGATGTGCCAGAAAAATATTTTCTTCTGCATGAACCTGCATAGTACCTTTTCAAAAATGGTAAGAAGCTCTGGCCAAAATACCTGCTCCCCAGTAGAGAAGTTCCCTTGCTGGTCAGTCTGGAGGCAGGAGAACAAACTGGAATTTTCCTAGGCTACATAATAATGTTGTTTAATTGTCCAGTGCCAGCATACAGAAATCTGCCACAAATTAAACATTACTGTGTCAGACATGCAGATGCCCTGAACCACAAGCTGGCCACTGCACGCTCCCTTCCACCAGCCTAGTGCTACTTCTGCCTTTGCACTAATCACATTCTTTGCCTGGATGTGCTGTCTTTCTGTGGAACAGCATATATGCTGGGGCCTTTACGCCAGAGGAAATTTTACTCCTCTGCCTCAGCTGCCCTTTCTGAAAGACACAAAAATAGTTCCCTTAACAGTACTGTAAGCAAACTTTAACGTAGTTGATACAATTCGTAGCTGTGAGATTTAAATAAAAGAAATATCCATTCATGAACAAGAGATTACAGTCCATCAAAGCATTGTCACAATGAGGGTATCCCATGAGCCAGCAACCATTTCTAATTAAAATAGATGAGAGAAAAATATATGGTAGGGATTTTCCTCACCTATTTATACAAAGTATTTAACATACCACAGTCGTTGTGTTTGGAAATAATTTTTATTACCACCAATCCAGCAAGAACACCTGGCTAAATCGGTGTCCTTGGAAATATGCAGAAGGAAGTACATGGTCTCTGCAAAAGCTCCAGACAAGCAAATGTTTAAAACAAACAGGTATATCTACTCTTATGCCCTGGATATCAGTTCCCAGCAGCTAAAGATCATTTTTGGTGTTAGTCACTTTTGCTGTCAGTCTAGCTTCCCTATCCTTTTGTCTATGTATCATTTCATCTTTGTACGTGTGAAGAGAAAAAACAATAAATCAGAGGAAACACTGGTGTAGGACCAGAGAGTGCTTGGGAGTGGCTGTCTTTTAAATCACTACCTTTTAGTTACCCCATGAGATGTTAGTACATTTTGGCAAGTAAGATTTGCTAAATGTGTATCTCATGTGTACTTCTCATGCTGACGTCAGGACCAGTCTTTCCATGGCAAAAACCCTGCTCCTCTTTGCCAGGATTTAATACATACAAATGTGTTCTCATTTAATAGTTGCTGGCATGCCAATATACAGCTTTATTTTTTAAAGATCGTTGCTAGTGTTCTTTCCAAGTAAAATAAAAATTAAAAAAAATCTTATTAAATAATTTTCTTCTAAAGTGTAAATAATATAAAATACAGATGTGCAAATTATAGGCCATGTTGTGAACCTTAACTGGTATATTTCTGCAGCCCTACTCTAGATAACATCTCAGTGAAAGGACAACCCATATTCTCACACCAAAAAAACATGGAAAGAAACTATATCATATTCCAAGAGAATCAAATCTCTCAAGTCTCATGCTGAAGGAACATGTAGAAACATCACACATTTTTGGACTGCACATTTCCCAGACAAAAAAGTAAATATTCAGCTATTCACAAAGATAAATTATTTTATCCTACCCTAGTCAAGAAGATGTATTGATGTATTAGGTGTGCCTGGCCAGGTCTTGGTAGTGATGGGTCTACAGGGGTGGCTTCTGTGAGAAGCTGCCAGGAAATTCCTCCATGTCCAACAGAGCCAATCCCAGACAATTCCAAGATGGACTTGACGCTGGCCAAGGCCAAGCACATTATGAACTACAGTAATGCCTCTGTGGTAATGTATTTAGAGAAAGTGAAAAAGTCATTGCAGAGTTGTAACTGTGGCCAGAGAAGAGAGGGATGAGAATATGATTGCAGAACAACTCTGTAGACACCAAGGTGAATGGAGAAGGATCCAGAAGTGGAGAAGGATCCAGATGACAGAGCTGAGATTCCCCTGCAACCCCTGCTGCAGACCATGGGGAGGCAGCTGTGCCCCTGCAGCCCGTGGAGGTCCACAGGGATTCAGAGATAGACCTGCAGCCTGTGAATAAGACCTGCAGTGAAGTGAGTGGGTGCCTGGGAGGAGGCTGTGACCCCGTGGGAAAGCTCTAGAGGAGCAGGGTCCTTGCAGGGACCTGCAGACCCGTGCAGAGAGGAACCCATGCTGGAGCTGGCAGAACTCGTGCCCCTGTGGGGAGCCCACACTGGTGCAGCCTTTCCTGGAAGGACTGCACTCCATGGAAAGGAACTGCTGCCCATGGGATGGACTCATGTTAAAGAAGTTCATGGACAATTATCTCCCATGGGAGGGAGCCATGCTGGACCAGGGGAAGGACTCCTCTCCCAGAGCAGCAGCAGGAGCAATGTGTGATGAACTGACTGTAACCCCCATTCCCTGTGTCCCTGCACTGCTGTGGGGGAGGAGGTAGAGCTGGAAAGGATGGAAGGGTGGGGGAAAGATGTTTTTAAGGTTTATTTTATTTCTCATTGACCTGCTCACTTTTATTAATAATAAATTCAATTAATATCCCAAAGATGAGTCTGCTTTCCCCATGACAGTATAAATCCCTATTCAAGCCAATATTAACATCAAATTCAGATAACAGGAACTAGACAGTACTTTTATAGAGATTATGCTGGGTGGCCGCAGGCAAATATTTCTACAAACAATGAGCAGAGAAGGCAGGTGTATTACATATACTCTCTTAGGAAAAACTGACATTTTTCATCTCATTTTCCTTATTAATGATTGCCAAAGAAGGCATTGGCTTTTATGAAAGAATAATATAGTTTATCACTAGTAGAAAACTCAGTTCTACGATTTGCTTACTTACACTGAGATAATTAAATTTCTTATCTTCTCCACCAGGAAGAAGAGACCTTGTGAGGGGGACACACTGCTGTCTCACCCTTTCTTTGACATGACATTTCTTTTCCTGGCTTTGGGAAATGTCTTGATATCCAGTCTTCTACAGAAATTCTAGCTGCCTAGATAGGATGCTTAGGATACTTACAAATTTGAGAAGCAGGTTAAAGCAAGTCCAATGAGAATGATTCATTTGAGTTAGTTTTATGAGAAAAGGACAACAATAAAGATAGCCCTGTCATTTATATGGAAAATGAGTGGGCATATAAAATGGCACACAAATTTCACTACCTGCTGAACACTACCCAGAATCCATTCGCTCACTGGTATTTCTGGTGGAAAACACACTGCCCACACACCCACTTTTCTGCAGATCTTGTTTTATTATATTATTCTTTCACCTTTCATAGATTAACCTCCCTCTCTCCTGGACTCTTCTACTGACAGCTGGTGTTGGCTGAGACTGTCAGTTCTGAGTGAGGAGCTGAAGGAATGGATCATCAGCACAGTGCTTGAGCCAGATTTCCTCTAGGAATGCTTGCACTGTCAGTGTTGCAAGGAAGAGCTTTCCTCTCGGCCCATGCAACTGATGACATAACTCAGAAAATATTTGCTTTTACTGTACTAGTTTTATAAGCTGAAGAACACTTTGCATTTTGTAAAAGATGCACTCTCTGTGCTTTCAGTTCTTTTTGTTTATTACAGTTTATTACATGTGTGGTCCTCATCTTCTTTTGGTGCAGTGTGTTGGGCATGCCTGGTTTTCCATGGGTTATGAACTGAGAACTGCTGCCCTGCACCACAAGGAGGATAATGGAAAAGGGGTTCTTGTAACAGAGGGAAGAACCCAAATCCCACATCCTACTTAGGATAAATCACTACCATCTGTTCCTACGTCTTTGACACAAGACTTTTTTTTTTCCTCTTCAGAAAGAAGTTTCTACCCTCACAGTTACAGATTCTTAGTACTATTTCCCTTAGGTATGGCACACTGTAAGCATTTCTGTAGTTTTTCAGGCTGATCTCTCTCAGGACTGCTGTGTAGAAGACAGGCTCTGACTTGAATTTAGCATGCACACCCATATTTAATGGGAGTGTGCAGGAAAGGGTATAGTGCATTCATCTCACATGGCATTGATGAGAATCCAAATCTGATTGAGATGAGCAGAGAGTTTGACAAGTCAGGCTGTTATATTTTTGCTACTGCAACACTGGTGTTAGATCTCAGAAGTATCACTCCCTAAGTCCATCAGGGACTTCACACATTTTGTTTTATTTTTCTACCAGCTGACCTCATTTACACAGGAGAAGAATCATTTGAACAAAAGCTTGTGTTTTATGGCTTCTCTGGTAATGCAGGAAACTTAGCCAGGTTTTTTGATGCTGGGCCAGGGCTTGTGCCCCTGTGGCATGGCCACTATTCCTGTGAAATTCCTGTAAGTGTATACAAGAAAAGACAGAGGCAATACTGTCTGGCTAGTACTGGGAAAAGGGAGGAGACAGGCTTCCAACCCTCAGGGATTGGCCAGGAAATAGCCAGGTGTTTACATTCTGGTAAATGTTCTCCACAAAATCATAGAATGGTATGAGTTAGAGGGGATCTGTAAGGACTGTCTAGTTCAACTCCTTGTAATCAGCCTTGGCATCCTCAGCTAGATCAGGTTGCTCAGAGCCCCATCCAGCCTTGAATGTTTCCAGTGTTTCAATGCCCTCATTGTAAATAATTTCTTCCTTATATTTAGTTTGAATCAATTTTTTTTTTATTTTAAAACCATTACTCCTTGTCCTATTGCAATAGGCCCAGGTAAAAAGCTTATCCCTGTCTTCCTTTTAAGTCTCCTACAAGTACTGGCAAACTGCACTAAGGTCTCTCTAGACCCTTCTCTTTTCCAGACAGAACAGCCCCAGCTCTCCTGCCATATCCTCATGGGAGGGGTCCTCTGGGCCTCTGATGCTTTTTGTGGCAACAACAGGGTATAGTTCCAAGACAGCATTTATGCAAATGCTTAATATGTGAGCACAGAGCTATGTGTTTTCATGAAAAAGAATATGAGTTCTACTCTGAGTGAGCCTTTGCAGCAGCTGTAGCTGAATTTTAAACAAGTGGCTCCATTTGAACCTCCATGAGGCAAGTAAAATGCATCTGGGCTAGTTGGAGAAGGTGGAGGACCCCAGGGCTCAGGTGTAACTGAAGATAGTACTCAGTTCAGAGACGATTTTCAGGAATGGACAAATTTTAAGGCATGCTGCCTGGTGCACCCTGCAGAAGGCAAACCCTGCCCACCAAAAAACACACTGGAGAGGCATTTCAGACCAGCTGTTTGGTCTAGTATGGACACTGAAGGACAATACTGTAAGCAAAATTGCTTCCTCGATTAGGTAGCCCTCAGTTGGTTGGCCCAACATCCTGACCTAAAGAAATAAAATCAAAATTACAGATACAGAGATGAGCTCAAATCACAAGAGAAAGAATAAATTTCACTCAATGCTGAAAGGGCTCTGTGAAACAAAAACCTCAAGCCCAACATTTCTCTCCAAAATATCTAACTCCTATAGCCTGATTTTCATCAAGTGATCACATTATGTTGATTAATCACTGCAGGAAATGAGTACCTCAATTCAGGTTTTATGCAGACCAGCAAGAGGGTGCAAGGAAGTCTGCTTTGTATATTGCTACTATACCTTTCAAGTTTTTATGACCCTCAAGAGAAATGAGGCATTCATAATGTGGGGGGAAAATAAAAATCATAGAGAGCACCATAAATCTAAGGGACTAACTTGTGGAAATCACATCCTTAAACTGACATAGCTGTGATTAACTGGCAATGGCTTTTACAGTTAGAAAAGTTTTTGGATACAGTTATTTGCCCAGAGAAAGTTTCTGGTGGGGAAGGAAAAAAAAAAAAAAAAAAGGAAAAAAAGGAAAAAAACCAGCAAGTACTAGTATTTAATCAAATCCTTGTTTTGGGGCTGGTGGGATGGAATATGTTGAACAACAAGCCTTGCACATCAAGAAGCTTGGTTCTGAATCTGTTCTGATCAGAGAGAATTAACTTTCCAGTAAATGTTTGCTCACATTTTTTTATAAAACCACCCAAAGAATTCAGCAGTCTGTTTAGCAGAGAACTGAAATAAATCATTGTTCATAACTAAACTCTACTTGCTCAGCTTTCTTAGCAAGTCCAGACAATCTGTGTATATAAAACAATGGTCTCCACTTTCTTGTACTCAAGATATCAAAATTAAAAAGGATACATGCATGTATGTCTAGTCAGAGAAAATCAAAGTCTATTATGGTGGATGCTGAAGTGTATGTAGAAACCTGAATGCCATGGAATCACTTATACTTACTCATGATGTAGGAATAATGCTACAAGTCAAAATAATAGTATTCTTCGTCCATCATTTTGCATGTACTTTTGTCACAGGAAACTGTAGAAAGTGAAAAGCAAGCACAATTGTGCCCAAATAAATGTAATCATCCACCAAAGAACACCTTTGTCACTTTGGAGCAAAGATCTTGATCTGGACAAACAGACCACATCTGACCAGGATGGCTGTGCCTATGCAAGTGAAGTGAACAGGCCCAGCAAGGATAGTGCTGGGCATCAAAGGCAACACAAAAGTGCTAGAGTGACCTCTTGCACAATTTTACCCTACATGAACCCACACACAATTTCCAGTCAGCAGGGACCATGAACCACATCTTTATTGTACCTTTGTTTCTTTCTTTGCATTCATGCATAGTAGAGTTGGCAGGAATATATATGAATAGAGATTCACAGAGCAGATAATGTAAAGGAACAGTTTACACAAAGTAACATAATCTACAGACAACAGAATTTGATCAGAATAGTCAGAATTTTTAGCTTTATCCAATGGGTCAATGATACCCTAAAAGTCAAAATCAAAATCAGTCCTCATTGGGACCAATTCATAAATTGTTGCACTACACCAAGCATCTGCTGCCCAGGCCACTGAGACACCACTTACAAAGACAAAGTAAAATTTTCATAATAAATCTCATGCACACATACCATCAAGTCTTTCAATCCCCTTAAGAAAAGATTTGTTCAAGTAGAAAAACTGAAGACTTGAGGTTTACAAATACAAAAAATCTCCATGGAAAGGAAGCAAATGCCTATGCTGGCTTATTGATGAAAAAACCCATTTCAAACCAATCTGTGGAAATCGTTCAAGCAGATTAATTTAGGAGATCGGTGACACTCTTTAAAATAATTAAGACCCCAGTAAGCTTTCCTCATAAAAAATACAGGAAAAGAAGAATATGTGAAGGAAAGACCAGCAATTCAGCTTGAATCCTGTTTAAAGACAAAGCTAGAACAACAGGTAGGGAGTATTTTGAAATTACACTGCCAAATTTCCTTAGATGAAAGAAAATTATGACAGGAAATAGTGTTTATAAAACTCTTTAACTTTTAACAGCATCCTTTTTGGCATACCTGTTTGGCCACACATTCTTGTTCTTGTGTGTAGGTTAGTAGTTTGTACACATGCTTTTCATATGGAAGGACTGTAATTTCAATACTTTTTTTTTACTATTCATGGCTGCACATTTTTGCATTTTAACTAAAATGTACTTGGTATTGTACTTCAGTGCTCATATCTGATGCTTTTCTAAAGGCTAGCTCTATGAGCAATAACAGCAACAGGAAAGAGATCTGCAATGGATCAGAAATTCAGGTCACATTAGCATAGATACACAGAATTTAAAGACATTGAACAACATAAAAAACATAAAAATTATCATCTCCCCAACAAGTCCTCTAATTTTTTTGCAACTTTTTGGTAGTGGAAGAGACCACTGGAAACTTAAAAAAAAAAAGATATCGTAATAAAGAAGATAAATCAACTCTCAGAGAGACAGAAGTACCACCTCTCAGGTATAACAAGGTGTTTAGCAACCACCCAAAGACCTTTGTAACCAGGACATAAAATGGACTGAAAGTTATTGGTGCTGTCAAGAGATGCAGCTGAAAAAAAAGCTGAAAACTTCCAAAGCATAAAGTATCTGCAGGAATCTGAAATGAGACTGGTGCTAGAAGACCTTGAGATTTTTGATCATGTACTACTGTTTAGAATGGCAAGCGTGAAATCAAAGTTTTCATAAGACAATAAAAAGCCAAGGAGTGGAATAATACAATTTCACACATGTGGAATACCGCATGAAGCACAATATGCCAGCTACGTGATAACACATACAGAGGAGGAGTGACTGAATTCCCCACAGGCAAAAATTTAAAAGCCTCTAGCAAAATATGTCATTGACAAAAAGTCAGCAAGATAGATCTACCAAAGCCTACCACATGAGGGTAGTTACAACCTGTTTGTAAAACATTGCATTTGTCAGAAGTGTTGTAAACAGTGATATTGTGATCCTTATCATAAGTTCCATTTCAGCTCACATTCCTAGAAACATATGCAAAATTTTAAATATATACTTACTTTTTTTCATCTATATACTTTCAAAATACATTAATATTTATTCCAATTGGTTTAGCCTCTGACTCCTCTCATCTTTGACCTTCTTCATACTGAACTAACCTTGGTCAATGGTTGTGAACAGAAATACACCCAAACTCCAAGCTATTGTCTAGGACTGATGGAAAGATCAGGAGAGATGAACTGTTTCTTTCTTTTAAACAATCAGCAAAATTGTTAGTTCAGCAGCTCACACGGGAAGAATGCTCTGATCAGATTCGAAAACCAGCAAGGACAGTATCAGCCACCTATTCCCTTTCTGGAATATGTTACCCATACAGACTCCATTAGAATAGATATAAAATATATGACCAGCTCCTAGGAACTGTCATCTAATTGAGACATTCCTCATTCTGCCTGAGATCCCTAAGAAAGTTTCTAACTACTGCTGTAAATAAACCTGCTACATGCCAAGTATTACTGCCCCAGACATGCTACTAGCCTGAACTATCCAGCTACAGGACAGCAGGTTGAAGAAAACTGCTCTTTTTTCCCCTCTTGTTTCTCCCAAACAATGGAAAGCTTTCTCTTTAAAAGTTACAAATTAGAATTGCTTTGCTGATGATAAGCTCTGGCTTTTGTTGAGCAAACCATAAGCCAGGAGTTCCTGTATTTTGTTCCAGACACAATCCCTGGAGACTTGTGCTGTTCTTGCTTCTGCAGCAGTCACTGTTCCTGCTGCTAGTGTAATTCCCACAGCTTCAGCATCTCACAAAATGCCAGTTTTCTTGGAACTGGCTGTAATCCAATAACTGACGCCTTGCACATGGGTTTGCTATAAGCAGTGCTGATGCTAAAAGGGTCTTATGCCCTGTTCAGAGGCTTCAATTTCTGCGTGCTGAACTACACTTCTCTCCCTTAAGTGTGAATGGAAAATGTTAGCAACATTCAAGAAAATCAGCCTGAGGGATCTACAATGTTGTCTAATAAAAATGCCAATTTAATATTTTTTTCCAAGTGCTGTTCCTTTTTTCACCTGTTTTGACACTAGGCTTTTGCAAGGGCACTCAGCCCTTTGCTCCATTCCTTAAGTTTTCTTCTGTTCAAGTTGTTTGCACTGTGCTGGGAGCTGGGGCACAGCAAAGTTGTGGCCCTCAGCAACTACTGTCTTAATTTATTTGATGCAGTTCTATTTAAGTTGCCTCACAGTATTTCAGGAGGACATTTCTTGGAGGGGGCCAAGTCTGTGACCCCTGTGCAAAATTACTTGCTCCAATCTCCACTGCACACTAATTCCAAAAAAGAGAAGTTGGTCAAGTGTGCTAACATGGCATAATGAAAAGTGTATGTACCCTTTTTGCAATGGTGACATACTGTTAGAAGATACTCTGCCTTTCCTCCTGATAAAAATGCAATGTGTGCATTTGAAAGCAGCTCTTGTGCATTGCAATAATTTTTTTACTGCGGTCAATTACTGTCTGGATTACTGTTCTCTTGGGTCCCACATGGAACTGTTCAACAGGTGAACACAAAGCACCAAAGACCTTCCCAGCAGAGCACTTAATATTGGTGCATATTGAGAGAACTTGTGATGCAGCCACTTGGAAATTAACTAAGTTAAACCAAAGCAAATATAAATTCTGTCCCTTCTGCTCTCTGTGGCTAACAATTCTAAAGAGGTCTGACATTTCCTCACTGATTCAAACTCACTTTTGTGAGTTTGGGAATTACTGCTTCCAAATTTAAGATCCCCAAAATTTGGAAAATCTCTTCCATTAGAGAATTCAGTCTCTACACTTAAATCAAAGGCAAATTATCAGTCATTTAGAGTAGCAATGAAGTATCTTTTGGTCTCTCTGATAGTCATATATGTGTAATGCACTTCACAGCAGTCAAAATAATAGTAAGCACCACTTTGACTCTTTCAATCCAAAATCTGCAATCACAAAATAATAAATTTAAGAAACAAAAGGTAAAACTTTCAGAAGTTGCAAGCTACATCCACCCATATAATTAAAATGAGCACACAAGCAGTGAAAAAAACAGTACACCCACTGAATTAATAACCAGTCCCACAAATGTCTGCATATTTTATGAGTTGCAGATGTGTATTTATACTTTAAACATAGCCACATTAAAGTATGACATGGCTTGTCATATATTTGCTGTGTTTTCATGACAAAAACAGCTCTACAGAAAAACAGAGTACTTATTTAAAAGCAATTATATAAAGCATCTTGAGACATCTTTATGCATTTTATGATACTGTACATGCAAAATAATGCTTTTATTATAGTTGGGTAACCCATTCAGATAAACACAGCAAGAAAAGCTGCTTTTACTGTTCATCTAAGTGTTTTTAAAAAGATCACTGCAAAAAAAAATTACTTCAAAAACATGTGTAAAAGCATGGCATAACTTTTAGATGTCATTGAGATTAGAAAAAGTCAAGAAACTGCTTCAGATGCAGTTTAATTCTTAGATGGCTGTTTTAACTTCGAACAGAGCTCTCAAAATAGTGCCCAAATGCCCAGTGCTTGTTGAACAAATTCTGATTTATTGAAGGTAAACATTTACATTGGCTACAATGCTATAGCTATTACAAAGCTGAATAAAAGAGGCTTAAATAGCAATAGAAAGCAAGTGCAGTAAAAAGTGAATAGAGAAAATATTTGGCCTTAGTGATCTTCTGGCAGTATTTACATTATCTCCATTTTGTTAAATATTTGAGTAACTCTAAGGCACCATAGGCTAAATAGCAGGCTGCAGTATGATTTTGTGCACAGAATTTAATAAATTTATTCGGAGAAAAAAAGGCTATAGAGTTAAAAGAAACATTGGCATATTTTATGCTTACATAAAGGAGTGGCTGTTTGTTAAAATTAAAAGATACAATATATACTGGGTAAGTTCAAAAATTATTTTTAGAACATTAAATGGCTATGTATAAGGACTATTTTTACTGACTTTTTGATAAATGTTTAATGCAATCTTCTCAACAGGTTTTCAACACAGTAGATATGTTCATCTAAAAACTATTTTTTTTTCCCTTTACAAAAGCCTTATGCCTAGTACATATACAAAATCCCAATGCAAAGTGTAATGGGCAGTAATTTACACCATAGCTGTTCGGTGGCAGACTGAAACTTAGCAGGAGCATGCAATCAAAATGCTATGGAACAGCAGTTCAAGCTGTCTTATTCCTTCGGCTCTTGTCAGTGGCTGCTGCTGCAGCCGGAGAGCAGGAGTACAGCACTGACATGCCAGGACAGACAGAGGAGGTCAGTGCTTTCAGACCTGTTTCCAAACACAAATTGGGAAATTCAAACTCCTGGCGACATCCCTGTGCATTTCACACAGCACAGTGCGCACAGAATGACGCTCTACTCGGAGCAATTTTTCCCGTTTTTATTTATCCCCGTTTATTTATCCCCTTTTATTTATCCCCTTCTGAAGCACATGTCACTCCACTCCTGAGTGGAATTTATTTAAGGAATAAATTCATCTAACTGGACTAAAGATCCTTTCTGAACAACTTCTGGTGCTTCACAGGATCATATCTGCTCTACAAGCAGCAGATCTTGCTCGGTTTACTCAACAGGCTAATCCTTCACCATGAGGTGGTGCTTGTAATGAAGAAATTGCACAGACACCAGATTAACACCTCAGTATTGCAAATAAAACACCACAGGATACTGTGTGCCACAGAAGAGAAGAGAATGGGTGGCCAGGGCCATTCCAGCTGCAGCAGCACTGCCAGCAGAGGCTGCACGTGGTGAGTCATGGCTCATACTCTTTGTATCTCACTTTCATTTCCCAGAGCCAAGAAAAAAATCTATCTAAATTAATATAATTCTTAAATAACTAGATTCTACTTTTTCATTTGCTTAGGGTTTGAGGCTTTTTACTATCTCCTTCTAAACAATGAATGTCTTAATTCAGTTGTTTCCTTTTGCCTTTTTTTTTCTACTTTGTATTTATCCTTGTAGAAATTATACTAATTGTTTTCACAGTAGTAAGTGATTTATAAGCAAAGTATAATTTATCTATGCACAAATTATTAATCTGGAGTGACTTTATATTTGTATTAACAAAAGTATAATTTTAGCATAATTCATCAGATACATTTCCAGTACCAACAGCTATTATGTTAAATCCATTCAGCTTCATGAAGAGTGTTCTCAAGGAAAACTAGAGGAAAAATTTAAGCCTAAAAAATTCCAGTGTCATTGACTGGTTCCTGTAAAACATTAATCAAAATATTACACAATCTTGCCACTTTAGGGTAAGTAATAGGAAGCCAAATATTCAGCTTAACAAAACAGTGTAGCACTGTTGAAGAAAACAGGGCCATGTTGATTCCTATCATAGAAAAAGATACCTCAAATTCCTTCATTTAGCCCTTGAATGTTAAATACTTGCCTGAATCTCATGGAAGATTTAAACGCATCTTTCTGGATTCCTTTCTCAATGTTTAAGATACTCAGCAGTATAAATACGACAATTCATAATTAGGGTGCAACATTAAAGGTCTAACGTAATTTTTATGTCAAACCTTTTCACCATGAGGAGGGCTTGGATTCTGTTGTAAGATGTTGCAAGTAGTTAGAAAGTTATTTACCAAGAACTCCCTTGGTTGCTCCATACTGGGTATGGCGACAGCAACGCCTTAATGGAAATTTCTACCAAGAGAAATGGCAGAGCCTGGGGCTCTACTTGCTTTGATTAAAAGCCATCTGTGGAAAGCCTGCATCTTTTACAGCATGAGTTACAATGACTGGTCCATCACCAATATGTGTGCATGGTAACAGAGGAAGGGAAATGCAAAGGCTTTGGACATAACACAGGGTCTTGCTCAAATGAGCCTGGAATTTTTTATTTTTCATCCCCTGGAATTCATGTTAATGTAAGTTATTTGGAAGCGTTTGGCTACATGCAACTTCCACCTTTGCATAAATACCCAAAGGAAAAATCCTTTAAAGCAAATCTTATCCTCAGGCTTTTTCATTCAATTCCTTAGTGATAAGTCTTTGTTTCAGCTTTGATATTTCCTGCGTAAGGACTATTTATTTTTGAGTAACAGATGCCAAGTGAGCATCCCTCCTTCCCCTCATTTTTTAAAAATAATGCGAACTAAAACTTTGTTAAATAGTCTGAAGATTCAAATTCACCTGCAAATAGTACAAAGCCTTGGAAGTTTCTCATTAATATAATGGCTAAAGAAAAACGTGACTGAGTTTCTGGCCAAAGAATTTTGTTCTGGTTCAACTGCTGTTTATCTGTGACACTGGGCTTGTGTCTGCACTGTAGCCTAGTGACACATTTTCAAGTGGTCCTGTTGCCCTGAGCATGGTGCTGCCCCACACTGCCACAGGCTGTATATCCCCATGCTGCAGCTTGGTTCTGCCAGTCCATTTTCCTGCCATGTACTGCGTGGGACCTGAGCTGCTAATGCCATTTTGTCCCTTCAGAACCACCTTTTTCCCCTGAAAGGTTTTGCCCTCTTCCACTGGTTTGTAACACCTGTGCTTGTCACATTCCACCTCTTACTCTTGTTCACCATCCCTTAAGTCAGTCACCTCAGCACTCCCTGAGACAGGCACCTTACAACAGCGAGGCCTCCATACAGCCTGGAGTCCTGCTTTCCCCCACACTGTCCCTTACTCTGGTTCATCCATTTAAAACAAGCAGTTTTAAAATTTGGCAGCGATGTATTTTTCCCTTTGCTGTCCTGGGGTTGTACTTACAATGGCACCATGCATGACCACTATTATGACCGACCTCACAATGCAAACCGAGGTCGACTCATTAGCTACATTTCAGATTCCTTCCTTCAAGGGTTTCATTTCTGACCCTGCTATAAGCTTGAGGGGATGGGGAAGATGACTGTTTACTTGGCTTCTCCAGTTCACTCATGGTCATGTCTCTTTCCTCCTAGTTTTTTTGTAAGAGGCATCCCAGAGTGGTGGACTATCAGCCCAGCAAATAATCATAGAACATCTTTGTGGATTGCTTCCCAATTTCTTTTTGTTAGGCAAAACAGAGTGATTCAGAAACATATGGCAGGACCATTACACAGAGATGGTCATGCCAGGGTTTCAGCTCCACTTCGGAATTATTTTGACTTTTAGCAGTCACACAACCTATGGCAGTCCTTATGTGGACGGACGAATTTCAGGAAACCTCTTTGTTTCAGGAAGCTAACCTGTGTCCCAACACGAAAGACAAGAGAGTAGCGCTTTTCTAATTTAGAGGTCCACCAAATAAGGGTGCAAGTCAACGGAACTAAAAGCAAAATGGGTATATGCAAACAGAATTTGCTTTACAAGTTTGGATATGAGCCCAGAAAAACTAAAACTAAAGCAACTAAGTGTAGAATGCTAAAATACAGCGCCAGGTATGTGCTCCTAGGCCAAATACCACTATTTTACTTGTAGGGCACGTCAACTGCAGCAAGTAACACAGGAGCGTAGCATGAACTAGAAAGAAGGAACCACCCATTACAGCATACCTAATTCAGTTCTGTTTAAAAGAAACAAACACACCTGTGCTCTGTTGTGCTGTTATTTGGTGCTTTAGTATCTTTATTATGAAAGTAACATAAGAGAGGTTTCAGTCTATTTTTGCTTTCTGAGGTGGCTTGCAGTAGTTGCACAGATGGGTAAGCTGAATTGCTCTCCATATTCAAGGGTGTGGTTGATGCTTCAGGATAGCCACCATGAGGGCTGCCAAGGGCATTCAGCAGGGCACAGGGTATGCTTTTTGTCTTGGAGACTGGACCCTTCTCTATCTGTGTTGCCATCCTACTCACTTGGAAAAAACAGTTGTTAATTTAAAAGACAGAGATATTTAAATTGATTTCTTATAGCTTAGAAATTAATTAATAAAACTATTTTACCAAGACAAAATCAGGAGAATTTTGCATTTGTATATATTTTCTGATGCACCAACAATCAACTCAACCATGTAAAAGCCTTAACTCAGCACATACTTCAAAATATGTGGATAAATTTCATCACAGAGCAGTTTCACTGAAGTTAAGATGCAAACATTAAAAAACCTTGTTGATCTAATGAAATTGTAAAATCTAGTATATAAAAACAAAAATTCTAAAAAGTAAATTAACAGCTTTAGGTTTCCCAGGTGTTTCCTAGGCTTGTATAATTAAAAAAAGCAACTGAGCTGCTTAATGGGTAAGACAGTGTTCCAGAGAAGATAAAGAAAGCTAAACATATACCGTCACATTCATTTTGCTTTGTTTCACCCAGTAAATAAAAAATGCATTGTTGTTTCACCTTTGAGTTTAAATGCTAACTGCATTTGTGTAAAATAAAAATAATCAAAGATAGCTGCAGGTAACCATTCTCTTCAATTTTACATGTTCCAGACAACCTTTTATTGTGTTTTAATACGAGAATATTTTACTTATTGCAAAGTATCCTGTATAATACAGGTGCTCCGCTATAAAATCTTCTCTCTTACTTGTAATTCATTCTAAATTTAAAATATCAGTATACAGTACTAAAACTTCCAATTGAAGTTTAGTATAAAAATATGAGCACAAAAGTCCTTTTCAATGTCTGTTTATTGTGAGCAACCCAAATGCCTGTTTAATTATTGTTTTAGTATAATAATAGACTTTGCACCCCTGCAGTTGCTAATTGATACCATCTCAGGTATTTTGATGAGATACGAAATACTAAGTAAGAAAACAGTAAGTATTCAAATGGTTAATTTGCTTAGTGTAGTAATAATAAATTAGTTTTTTGCATCTTCTTCAGTTCAAAATCCAGCTTTGAGACTGAGGAAGGCTTCACATCAATTAAATAAGAGTGGTCCTTTTAACCAGTAGCAGTTTGATTGCCAATGACTCGAAGAATCTCTTTATGAATGTTTGGTTCCTGTGTATTTATACTTGTATCACCCACTTGACCATCTTCATAACTAAAAAAAAAAAAAAAAAAGGTACAGAAAATAATATCATATTAGTGTTTTATTAATCTATGTAGAAACATCAAAAACTCTCATTCTCCAAGTGCTTATGCCATATGTTAACATGTTTCTACTCAAGTGCTCTGCTGTGCTTCATCTTTCTATGCAGATCCTAAATTCTGGAGGGTGGCAGGTGGTAAGGCTGCCATTGTCACTGAAGCCCTGAGGCTGAGTAAGCCACTAGGACCCAAAGGGGACAAGTGTTACATGAAAGAGAAATGCTCACAGCACAGACAGGAAGCCTTTAATGAATTCCTCAGCTTAAATACATACAGCCAAATAGAAATTATGTCTCACAATACATGGACAGACTTACTGTAAGATGAAGTAATGCCATTGAATTGGAAAAATTATGAACTCTCTGTTCATTTGTACTAAAACAAGACATCTACTAAACCTTTAACACTAGCTTATCCATACATTTCTAGCACAAGTAAGTACAGTGAAAGATAAAAAATGGAAGAATAATAAACAGAATTAGGAAGCAGTGTAATTTATCTACTTTAATTACAACTACTGGAACATAAGAAACATAAGAGAAAGATCTAGTATAAAGCTGAATGTTTAAGAGAAGCTTTGTACTCACACAAAGAAAAATCTTGTACACACGTGATCCGTGTTGGGAACTACCCATATCTCCCCATGTTTGTGCAGATCAGGTGAGGTTATCACTATCAGAGAAAAAATAAATTTCATAGTGGTGAAAATATGCCTGGAAAACACTGCTTTAAAAGATTTTGTGTTTCATACATTTTAAATAGTCTTTCAGGAATGTGCAGCTTTCCTCTACATGTCTGTGCTGCAGCGCAGATTTTGAGATGGATGCTAGTACAAAAAGGAAGATGAACTTAATTCTTGTTTCCAAAACACACTTTTCTGAAAACACAGATGCTTGATGTATGCAAATTGTTAAACAGAATTAAGAAATGAATTTATTAAAAACTGAATTTAAAAAGCCATAGGACTGTTAAGGAGGGTCTGAGATATCCAATCAGCATTTAGAACAGATATTTGTGTTTGATGATGGCTGATCCAAAACCAAGATGTTTAAGAGAAAGCCTGAAACTACTACATGGTGAATTTGGGATGTCCAATATTACCAAATACTTAAAACAAGTAGCAATTATGACTCAAGACATTCAAAAACCTTGCCAAAACTTACTCTGTGTATTTGATGATAGGTTGTTTACCAGCACAATGAGGACAACACAGGAAAGAAAGCTTTTTATTGCTAAATAGAAGCTATACCATCAATCTGCATTTTAAGATATCTAACTATATGCATTTGAAGAGCATCCTTCTGGACAAGTTGTCCAGCTGTGGGATGAGCAGGTTCTCATGTGGGATGAGGTATGGTGGGTGAAGCACTGGCTGAGGGACTGAACCCAAAGGGTTGTAGTGAATGGGGCAGCATCTGGCTGGTGACTGGTCACACCAGTGGTGTTCCTCAGGGCTCCATTCCAGGGCCAGTTCTGTTCTGGGTATTTTTCCACCATCTGGATGCAGCAGGTGAATGCACCAGTAGCAAATTTGCTGATGATCCAGACTGGGAGGTGCTGTGGATTCTTTTGAAAGACAAGAGGCCTTTGCAGAGGGATTTAGATAGGTTGGAGCACTGGGCAGTCTTAAATGGGGTGAAATTTGACAAGTCCAGGTGCTGTATTCTGCACCTGGGATGGAGTAACACCAGGCACAGGGGTAAAGTGGAAGAGGAGTGGTGGGACAGCTGCAGAGGGAGGTGGGGCTGGCTGGTGCCAGGCTCAGTGTGGCTCAGCAGTGCCTGGGCAGCCCTGAGGAAAACCCCATCCCAGAGCACCGAGCACAAACCCCATCCCAGAGCACCGAGCACAAACCCCATCCCAGAGCCCCGAGCACAAACCCCATCCCAGAGCCCTGAGCACGAGCACAAACCCCATCCCAGAGCCCTGAGCACAAACCCCATCCCAGAGCACCGAGCACAAACCCCATCCCAGAGCCCCGAGCACAAACCCCATCCCAGAGCACCGAGCACAAACCCCATCCCAGAGCCCCGAGCACAAACCCCATCCCAGAGCCCTGAGCCCTGAGCACAAACCCCATCCCAGAGCACCGAGCACAAACCCCATCCCAGAGCACCGAGCACAAACCCCATCCCAGAGCCCTGAGCCCTGAGCACAAACCCCATCCCAGAGCACCGAGCACAAACCCCATCCCAGAGCCCCGAGCACAAACCCCATCCCAGAGCCCCGAGCACAAACCCCATCCCAGAGCCCGGAGCACAAACCCCATCCCAGAGCCCTGAGCACGAGCACAAACCCCATCCCAGAGCCCTGAGCACAACCCCCATCCCAGAGCCCTGAGCACAAACCCCATCCCAGAGCACCGAGCACGAGCACAAACCCCATCCCAGAGCCCTGAGCACGAGCACAAACCCCATCCCAGAGCCCTGAGCACGAGCACAAACCCCATCCCAGAGCACCGAGCACAAACCCCATCCCAGAGCACCGAGCACAAACCCCATCCCAGAGCCCCGAGCACAAACCCCATCCCAGAGCCCTGAGCACGAGCACAAACCCCATCCCAGAGCTCCGAGCACAAACCCCATCCCAGAGCCCCGAGCACAAACCCCATCCCAGAGCCCCGAGCACAAACCCCATCCCAGAGCACCGAGCACAAACCCCATCCCAGAGCACCGAGCACAAACCCCATCCCAGAGCCCTGAGCACGAGCACAAACCCCATCCCAGAGCCCTGAGCACAAACCCCATCCCAGAGCTCCGAGCACAAACCCCATCCCAGAGCACCGAGCACAAACCCCATCCCAGAGCACCGAGCACAAACCCCATCCCAGAGCACCGAGCACAAACCCCATCCCAGAGCACCGAGCACAAACCCCATCCCAGAGCTCCGAGCACAAACCCCATCCCAGAGCCCCGAGCACAAACCCCATCCCAGAGCCCCGAGCACAAACCCCATCCCAGAGCACCGAGCACAAACCCCATCCCAGAGCACTGAGCACAAACCCCATCCCAGAGCCCTGAGCACGAGCACAAACCCCATCCCAGAGCCCTGAGCACAAACCCCATCCCAGAGCCCTGAGCACAAACCCCATCCCAGAGCACCGAGCACAAACCCCATCCCAGAGCACCGAGCACAAACCCCATCCCAGAGCACCGAGCACAAACCCCATCCCAGAGCCCCGAGCACGGCACAGCCGGCCCAGAGAGGGGATGGTCCCGCTGGGCTCAGCCTTGGGGCTGCCTCAGCCTGGGCCCTGCTGGGCCCGGTAGGTGGAGGAGGATGGGAAGGTCCTTCAGTGTGTTCTGAGCTGGTGGGAGGGCTGAGAAACATGTCCTGGAGACTAATGGAGGAATTTGGCTCGTCTAGTTTGGAGAAAAGGAGGTTGAGGGTGACCTCACCACTCTCTGCAGCTTCCTGAGGAGGAGAAGGGCACAGGGAGGTGCTGAGCACCTCTCCCTGGTATGCAGCGACAGGATGTGCGGGAATGATTCAAAGCTGTGCTGCAGGAGGTTTAGACTGGACATTTTGAAGCATTTCTTAACTGAGAGGATGGCATGCTGGGTTAGACTTGGGTAGAGAATTCTCAGTGAATGGCATGGGGCAGTTTTTGGATTTGTACTGAACACAGTGTTGATAATATATAGATGGTTTTGTTATTGCTGAGCAGGGCTCACACAGAGCCAGCCAAAGCCTTTTCTGATTCTCATACTCCCATGCTCCAAGAAAGCTGGCGATTCATGGGAGGCTGGGAGGAGACACAGCCAGGACAGGTGACCCCAGCTGACCAAAGGGATATTGCAGACCATGTGGCATCATGTGCAGTATATGAAGTGGGGGAAGGAAGGAGGAGAGGAGGGTACATTGGGAGTGATGATGTTGGTTTTCCCAAGTAACTACATGGGCTGGGCTCTCCTGGAGATGGCTGAACAGCTGCCTGCCCGTTGGAAGCAGAGAATTAATTTGTCTTGCTTTGCTTGCATGCAGGGCTCTTGCTTTCCCTATTAAGTTGTCTTTATCTCAACCCATGAGCTTTCTGGCTTCTACCCTTTCTCTCAGCCTTGCTGGGGGAAAGTGAGTGAGTGGCTGTGTAGGGCTTGGCTGCTGGCAGGAGTCAGCTGGTCAAACCCTGGAACAGTCTTCCTACCGAGTGGTTGGTGTGCCTAACCCGTCAGTGTTTAAGAGGCATTTAAATAAAGCTCTTAATGACATTAAGATTAAGGCTGCCTTAATGTTTGGGCAGCCCTGAACTTGTCAGGATTGGACCTGGGTGACAGCTGTAGGTTGCTCACAACTGAAATAGTCTGGTCTATTTTATTCTAACACTAACGTAACTGCATGCATATTCAGTTTTGATACTATTTATTTCATGAATTACAATTTTTAACAAGTGTTTCTTGTAAATAATTTTATATAAAATCTTTATGTAAAGATTAATGATATTAATCATCTCCCCTAAACTACCTTCTCTACACAGAGAAATGAAGTGAATACGAAAGCTGCAAAATGTATTTCACCAAGTATTTAAAATTCACTCTTGTAATATTGGTAATTCATTAATAAGTGCAAGGAAAGAACATGGATAAAAATGTCCTCGTGAAAGATGTAATTTAAATTTAAAAATTCAGGTATTAAAGGCCAAGTAATTAACTTTGTTCCTTACTGAAGTTTTAGAATGAAATTTCTGTATTTTTCTGTAGAGTTCAAATTGCATTTTCATGTTGACTGACAGATCCTTAGTCATATACAACTGAAATCTTCTATTTTGAAGTAACACATTTTATACCCTCTGTCTTAATTTTCAGTTTTTAAAACAAACAAATGGTTTGTTTTAAATGAATCAAATCCAAATGATGGCCAAATCGGTTTAATGTAATTTTTAAGACTAGTTCTTAACTACAGGTGCATTTCTTATTGAAATGTCACAATCTGTTCTCAAAATCTGCTGAGGTTTCACTACTTATTAAAAGAACAGCCAATTCAAGAATGACTGTTCACAAGTATTAGATTTTAACTTCCCTAAATTTGTGAAGAAAACAAAGAGAACATAATGGTTGCCAGATTATCAATATGCTTGTCTGACAGAGAAAAATTATTTGGCATATATTTCCTATATGAAAGGTGGTTTTTTTCTGACTTTTATGTGTTTAAGGCATTTGTCAAGGGTTTGCAAGAAGTCAGTGCTTCAGATAAAGGACATTGGTCTTCTTGATGGCTCAGGAAGAGGATCACATTTGAAACACAGACCAGATGACCAGTCACTGTATGTATATGATATTCCTTGACAATCCCGTATTTGCTGCAGGTTCTGTTCAAAGAGAGGTGATGTTCCTACTTAAGCATTAGGTCAGCTGCTGAGCAGGTACTCCTACACCTACCAGTAGTTTCTTACCTAAACAAGCAACTAAAGCTCCCACTGATCTGCACCCTGTAACCTGTGCATCCTGTGGCCACGACTGAAACAGCTTCACGAGGGCTTTTAGCTTACCTTCACATAAGGCTATGCATTTTAAGTTACGGCTTTGCAAAAATTGTGACTGCTGTCCTTTCTTCTGTGACTGAGATGTAAAAAAGCGAGAAAATAGAATTAGTGCAGCAAAACAAACAGAGTCAAAAAAGCAACAAAGGAGAGAGCTGCCATTTTTAGTGGTTTATTAATGAACAAAAGTAGAGGCAATCTTTCTATAATGTCTCTATCTTATTTCTAAATGTAATAGAATTTATTGAAAAAACCCCTATTACTTATTTGCATTATTGTAGGAGAAACTTGAACTCCTTTATCCAGAAAAATAATATCCAAAAGTCCCTAATTGTTACAAAGTGAAAGATATTATCAGAAATATCAGTGTTACTGATAAACAAACTGATATCAGAAAAGGAAAGGAAAAGAAAGGTGAATTTAGTAACTAATTCTTTGGTCACCACCCTTTTATTTTATTTGCCTTCCTACTTCTGAGAGTTTCTACTGGGACATACCAATCTATCTGCAAAACCAGATTATTCTGTAATCTCTACGTGCTAATCATAGAGACAGATGTAATATTTCTTTCTTGAAATTTAGCCCTATGCACAGATGCTGTGAGTATGCTTTAGATACAGCAGAATTTTAATGGTTAAATACGTAAAATTCATGAAAAAGAAAAAAAAATTACTTGCTATAAATTAAATGCTGCTCATTTCCCAGCAATAACCATTCTCAACTTCTTTTGCATTATTGTTGTGGAAGTCTAAAAATCAGAAGGCAAGGGGTTGCTAGAGGTCATAATGCAACCTGTATTTCATCTTTATTCTCTTCCTAAATTATTCTGCTTGGAAAAGAACAGCACAAGATCTGCACTATGTTCCATAAATTTTTACTAGAGCAGTTGGGCTGTATTTGATATTTGCAGTCTCTGAAGTTGTTGATTTCATTCAATGCAATAACACTGGTAACTTGCACAAAGGAAATATTACCTCTCTTTCAGTTACTGAGTTCCCAATAATAAATCCCACAAATCTTCCAGAGATGGTTGCTGTACCATACCTGTGATGTATTACCACCCTTACTGCCTGAAGCTGGTTCATCTTTAGCTGACACCTTCTGCTGCTTCTTGTTCATCCCTAGGAATATTAAAATCATGTAAGATACTCTGGCATAAAAATACCATAAAAAGCAGAGTTAAGTATGAGAATGGAATAGCACAGTGGGAATCCCAGTCTTCTGTATGGCACTCAAAAAGCTCTGCCACAGAATATCACAATATAATTCCTGTAAATTACAGGTACCTCTGCTTGTACTGAAAAGACCTTATCGAAGTCAAGTTAGCATTAAGTAGATGCAAAAGCAGATAAACCTGAGCTTAAATGCCACTGAATTCAGATCAGGAATATTCTTATGTGGCAGCTTAACAGGGTTGTAGGTCAGCATGTCCTCAGTCTACTTGACCCTAATCAGGCTGAAATAAAAGTCTGATTTACTGTGGGTGGGAAGGCAAAAATCACAAGAGAAAGAACTTTAGATATTCATCTTTAGCACTTTATGGAATTTTATTAAAAATTAAATTAATTTGTTTGGGTAGGAAATTTAAGTTTTGAAATCTACCTTTGTTTGATCCCTTTATCTACACATAAAATATTAAATTGTCAGTCACATTTGATCCAATTCCATCTCAGAAACTGAAACATCTACATTTGTCTCTTAGACATCATTCATATTCCTCATGTTGGTTTATATGAAATTCCTGTTTTGCATGATCCTATGGGCTTCCTTGAGTTGCCAGCATCCTGTATTTCACTGAACAGTGGAATGGTTTTGGTTGGAAGGAACATTAAAGATCGTCTTGTTCCAACCCACTGCCATGGGTAAGGGCAGCTTCCACTAGACCTGGCTGCTCTGAGCCCCATCTAACCTGACCTTGAATACTTCAATTATTTGGCATTTTGCAAATATGACTGAATTATGTGGAAGTCTAACTCTTTGAAGGAACAGAATGTGTAGGACTCCTTTATGTTTTGTATTGGCATCAAGGACTACACACATCAGTGGAACACAAGCCTCCTTTCTGGAGGATACAGGATGGAAGGGGCCAAGACAGGAAGAGAGGGGAGCAACAACACATTGAAGTTGACAAAGCAGTATTGTCCAAAAGGAAAGACATTTTGTTAGATAATGATACTTCAACCAGTACATTTAGTGAGACCTAAGAAGCCTCCATATTCCTGTAATCTCTGAAAAGCTAAAGGTGCATCTAGAGATAACTGATGTTGAAGTTCCTCAAATAGTAGCTCCAAAAGTTGAGCTCCTAAAACATGACCTAGAAACACTGAAAAAAGCATAGCATCAGAAAGCATAGCTAAAACTCTCAGAATCATCTACAGGCACACGAACACATATGCAGCTACAAACCTGCACTTTCAAGAAATGCAAACACCCCCTCATACCTAAAGAAGAAAGTCACCATGTTTTAAAATACCTTCAATTTCTCAATGTACACATCACATCTGTGTGTCTTGTTTTTATTATTTTTTTTATTATTATTTAATTATTACATGGAACACTCTGCACAACTCACTTTAGGATTCACTAGTGGGACAAATGATATTTCTTCTCCTCAAGCTAAAATAAACATGCTGAACTGTACTTTCTATGTAATCCTAATACTTGGGAATACTCTTAAATATACAGTGTTGAACATATCTATTGATCACTACTTGTTTTGTCAGATCAAGTTGTGAAAGACTATGAATTCATACGTAAAGCTAGATGGACTTTGGCTGGCAGGTATTAATAAAATTCACAAGTTGGATTTTAGCTGAATGTATCAAGACCTGCTCTACTACATACAGCATTCAGTATTTGCTAATATTTACTTCCAGCACAGTTTGAGAATTCTAAGCACCTTGAAAAATAAGGACAGTATTTAACAAGGGAATTTTCTAATTTCTTGTTATTTATATATTAAAAAAAAAAATAAATCTCTTTTTTGAATAAATCAAATCATGGTTGAAAAGTTTAAATTGAATACAATGTTTTAAACAGCAAAGCTGTTTACAAACATCTAGTAAAATAAGATACACCCCTGTATTTCTCCAGCTTTAGAGTGATTTATAAATATCACCTGAGTAACCAAATGATATGCTTGACAATGGACTAAGGTAGATTCCACTTCCAAACATTGCACCATGGAGCTGAAAAAGAGCAGAGGGATTACTTAGTATTAATTTGGTTACCTGGACAATAGGTAACCAAAGGAATAGGTCATAATGCATTTGCTCACCCTATTAATTTATTGACAGGTAAATAACAGTGTTCAAAGAAGTCTTTTAAAAAATCACGCCCTGAGTATAAAACTAAAATAGATAGAGATAGATAGATAGATAAATAGATAGATAGATAGATAGATAGATAGATAGATAGATAGATAGATAAATAGATAGATAGATAGATAGATAAATAGATAGATAGATAGATAGATAAATAGATAGATAGATAGATAAATAGATAGATAGATAGATAGATAGATAGATAGATAGATAGATAGATAGATAGATAGATAGATAGATAGATAGATAAATAGATAGATAGATAGATGGATAGATAGATAGATAGATAGATAGATAGATAGATAGATAGATAGACAGATAGATAGATAGATAGATAGATAGATAGACAGATAGATCGATCTTGGAAACCATATCCAAACAAAAAAAAAACAGATGCCCA
The DNA here is from genome assembly GCF_971803275.1 of Cyanistes caeruleus. NCBI lineage: Eukaryota > Metazoa > Chordata > Aves > Passeriformes > Paridae > Cyanistes > Cyanistes caeruleus. The sequence continues at coordinate 66,109,372 of NC_141732.1, forward strand.
AACAAAATTTTACTTAAGATTTATATATAATTTTATATATTGTGGGGTTTGTTTTTAAATCTAGTATTACTATGAAGAATGCCTACAAAGAGTGTTTCTGCACATGACCAAATACACCCTGGGATCCTCTTCCAAGGTACATGGACTCAGCTCTGGGGAGAGCTGCCAAAACCACAATGCCAAAATACTCCACATTATAGCTCCCAGTCCTTCTGTAGTGCCTACTTTGCTCTGCAATAGTGGTCTCCTGATGATTCAGTCTGAGAAGTCTGCACTAGATCCCTCCTGGCCAGTGCACTTCATGCTTCTATTCCCAAAGAAATCAAGGACTCAGAGAGAGTGCTGCAAGCCCAGTTCCTAGAACTCTAGCATGTTTCTGGATCCTGGTACACGGAGACAGTTTAGGCAGCTCTGACTTTCACTTGCAACTGCTCTTAAGCAGTACCGAGCGAAGCCTCCTGGAGGTGCTGCTCTGCAACATAAAACTGAAACACTGATTCCCACAAAGGGATTTTCTCGACGTTTTAGCAGACACATTACTTCATCTTAATTGCATCAGAAAAGTACTTTCTCCAGGAAACAAGATGATGGTATTTGAAATCATCCATTTTTCCAGCTATTTGGCTGGAAAAAAAATTTGGCTACCAGAATTAAACCACCTGAGAACTTGCCAAAGCTAGTATGTTACCAGCCTGCTAAAATCTAGGTTAGCTAAAATCTATTTTGTCTATTTACCTGCAGCCTCGTATTGGAAGCAACAACTAAACCGTTCCTCAGGATGGAATGCCAATTTTCAATGTGTGAACCACTGAATAAAATGAAAAAGAAAGCGGTATAATTCACAGTGTAAAATGCAAAATTACATCAGAAATCCTTTAAAACAGTGGATTCACAGCTGCAAACCTCAAATGCCAGAAGCAAAAAATAGCATGGCATTTCAGTAACCTTTGGTTATTATGAATGTATGTACTCACTGAAATGCAAAGGTACTTCCGTAGAGATTTTTAGCAGCTCGGAAATTGGATTCTTTGGCTGGTGGACTGCTGAGAAGAAGGAACTGGTGGGGAGTGTGCATAAACTTTAGTTGCTGTAAAATATAAGAGCGCACATGTGAAGAGAAGTTGATTAACATGAAAGTACTGCAGTTCCCTGATGGCAATCCTTAAGGTACCCTGCTTTTCCACACAACACACGACTGTATCTCAATAACTACGTGAACTAAGCTGAAACTGGTCTCACTTCCACAGTTTCAAGCTCAAATCAAACAGTAAAAATTACTTTCAGTTTATGAAACATAACAGAAATTTTTGAAACTAGATTTCAATTTAAAATGGCTCTAGTAATGAAACTGAACAATTTCATCTTAGTATTCTGGTCAGAGCTATCTTTGAATTAATGTTATTTGGAAGATTACATATTACTACACCCTTAATCAGGGATTGTATGTGGCTCTCCTGCTACATCATTTTAGTGTGCACAGCTTCTTGAACAATTCTGCATATTAGATTCCATATGGTAACAAAAAAAAATTGATGTTTCTCTCAATCTCAGACAATTACAAGGTAGACACCTGAACTTGAGCTACTCACCTCAAATAGGTTTTTTTATGAACATTTTTCCCTTGACCTATTTCAGATATTCACATATTTCTACAAATCATGACCTGAAACCGCTTTCTCTATTAGAGTCCATGCAATCAGTTTGCATGCAGGCACCTGTGTTTCACTAGTATACTCCCACCTAAGATGCTAATACAAGCCATAAAAATCAGAAAATAATAATAAAACCCACAGACACTTACCCTATTCACTGGTAGCTTCACAATGTGTGATCTATTACTAGAAATAACCCTAGAATAAGAAACAGATGTATCAGACATGGTAACCAAACCTAACTTCTTAAAAACGTGTTATGAATGGCAAGCACAAAGCACCCAGCTGCAAGCCTCTAAATCTATCAGATGGAAGTAGGCCAAACCTTAACTAGAAAATGAGATCAGAGGACCCAGATGAAGTCCAGAAACAGTCCAGAATAGCTGCAGTTGCAAGTACCAATGTTAATTATTAGGCTGACCTTATACCACATTACACTGGTTAAGTGATTATTCATTACAAATGATACTTTAATAATTATTATCTCATGTGAATCAACTTTATACCATTGTAGAAGAGGATGTGCAAGCGGGTCTTGTTTATCCATCTGCTTCTTTATTTCCAAGTAAGGTGCCTAGAAAAGAGTAATTATGTTATTTCTAGGTTGAATTTTGTATGTTATATTGCCCATGATTTCATCTATTAAAATGAATGCATGTGACTCATTATTAGCTTTCAATTGCAGCTTTACTGATATACAGCATAGTAGAGTTATAAATGTGTTTTGACAACAAGAATTAATATAGCAACTATTTTCCCTGGAGTAAGATAATAAGCATATAATTAGCATCAAAATGACTATATTATAGAAAACATTGGTGATCTCAGGGAGAACAGCAGAAGACATCTATTTTTGTGTGGCTCTTGATTAAAAAATTGGACTGGAACTTCACAAAATTAAGTCTCTCAAAGAAACCCAAAATAATCCACTTCAGTATTTTTAACTATTTCAAGGTATAAATCCAATATCGAATTGTAATTTCTTTAAAAACCACCCTTGATTTCAATCACAATGCAAAGCATTCCTTTAAAACTCATTAGTCCAAGAATAAACTCATTAGTCCAAGAATTGTTTTAACATTTAAAAAACCCAGAATGGTAACTATTTTTTATCTTTAAAAGGCATCATAAGCAATCACAGAAACACACAATTTTTAAAATTTTTACAAGACGTTACACAAATTAACAAAAAAATGTGAATTTCAATTTTCAATTTATTTTATTCCTCTCCACATTCTTCACTCAAGAATCCCAAAGTATTTTGTGAACGAGCACACAGAGCAAGATTGAAAACTGTTGAGAGGATACATTTACATAGCAGTTGGAAAAGCAAGATATATGGAAGAGATTTAAACAACACATTATAATCAGCTGGGTTGCTTGGGAAAAGAGAATAAAAACAAATGGAAATATGACCATCAAATATGCCATAAGAAATAATATGACAGTAAACCCTAGAGACCCAACCTTCCAAGTCCCCAGCTATACTTAACTGATTGAGAATTTTGCTATAATGGAAATAAATATCATGTCATTTGGAATACCATTCAGAACATTGACATAAGATCAATTTCTTTTGCTTTGGAAGTAAAGGCCTCTGCCTTTGATATGTCCAGAAATTCAGCAGCTGGTGATCGCCTCATTACAATGTCTCATTCTTCTATTATCTTTTATTTAAACTTCAAAATATCTGAGTTCTACTTCATTACTTTTATTTAACTGGCATTAGGGATAGGTTGCTTATTTTGAATAAACGTTTCAATATCATTACAGTTATATAGGAGAGAGTTGATACTATTGACTTCCAAACCCATCATAAGCAGGCAATACAAACATCTTTCAAGTTCTAGAAACAGTGATTTAGTTAGGTAAATATTTTTAAATTTACCTGTGTCATTTCTCTGATGGAAGTGATACTGTCCAACGCTTTCATGACTCGGTCATAGTTCTTCTTCTGATGTGGCATAAAATACACGAGTAAGTTCAATGAGTATCAGTCTTTGACTCTAAAAAAACCCTGAATTCTTTGTGTGTATAAAACCAAAGCTAGGAGAAATGCTGGGCAAATAAGTTCTTTTAAACATTTCTAACCATTACCTCTCTTCTAGGTTGTACACAGACTCTCATTCATCGTCTAGAAAAATTCCTTGAAAAAATATTGTTAGGATCTTTCTTTGAATTTCATTGGGATCTCAAAAACACTCAAAAAATCAGCTGGTTTTAAAACAAATATTTGTAACTAAACACAGTTATTTGGACACCGTGCTCTTGAGGTAAATAATTTAGTGTCTCAAACAGATTTTAAACTAGATGTGTTTCCTTTGCTAGCAGGTCTATAAAACTTCATAGATTCTTCAGTGGTCCCTCTGCCTCACCCTGATCTTTGCTGACCTACTGCTTGGGAACAACTCCCAGACAGCTTCACCTGCACTGAGTGAACAGGCTTAACAGTCCATGCTTCACCACTCCACATGACATGTCACCCTCAGCATCTCCACTGTTCCTGCCTTCAGGTCTTGCCAAGACTCTACAGAACACCTCAGCCTCTCCTGAGAAAGAACTCCTGCTAGGTGGCCTTTGTTCAGAAAGAGTGAAATGCATCCCAGCACAGGACATGCCAAGTTCTCTTCTGTGCCTTTGGGGAGATGGCTTTAGGGAGATGGAATATTTGTGGCTTGAGGGCTGTCCTGAAAGGCAGTATTTGGAGTCCCAGAAGCAGGTAATACTAGGACAATTCTTTACTTCAAAATTGATGCTTGTACAAAACTCAACTATCAACATCTGATAAAATTACATACAAGGAAATAACTGCTTGCAGTGAGAAAATGAGATGACAGCAATGACACTTCTAAGAATTAAAAGAGGGACCTGTATCTCTCAAAGGCAAACTTTCTTTTTGTGTCCAATGTGCACATTAAATGAAAGACACCTAGAACATAAAATTTTGCATCTAGAACTTTCCCTTAGAAGAACTTCTTGGTTTTAACATAAGCTACAGTTTTGTCATGGTTTAGGGATGGTATTCTCCAATTTAGTGTTCCCACTAAAACCAAGCACTGCTCACTGTCCCCTTCCCCCTCCTCCTTCCACTTTCCTCCTGCTGTGGGATAGAGAACTGAGAGGCACAGGTTGAGGTAAGAACAATCAGCTTGAAACAGCAACGAGATAAGAAAACCAGTAACAAACAATATCCAACTGCTCCATCTGCCAAGTAAAATGGGAACTCTTTTCCCTGGAAGAGACTCCCTTCCCCCTGCTCCCAGCAATGATATGAGCTGGTATAGAATAACCTCTTGGTCTTAGCCATGCCTCATTCTTGCTACTGCAAAAATTAACCTTGTCCTGGCCAGAACCAGGACAAGTCTATATTCAAGTACTTTTTCAGAGACAATAAATAAGAGCTGCAAAGTTTTGAAAACATGCTTGTGCTATATTCTGGAGCTGTATCACATAATAAAGGAGACTCCTCCATGAGAAGTCTTTGCTTTAAAATCTCATGTATGACTAAAACCCAACAATGACATAATTAAAGGTAGCTACTTACCCTGGGGTTAAAGGCCAGCATCTGAGGATCATTAGGATCAACTACAGAAGGATATGGCTCAAAAATGACAACTTTCCTAGGTGATTCTAATGCAGACCTACACATAGATACTAACAGATCAACCACCTGGGGATAAAGAACGACATATTTGTTATATATTATATTCAAAATATGTTGAATATATTTTATATTGTATCTTACAGTCTGCCTTTTTTTTTTTTTTTAATATTTTATACACATTACAGATATATTGTATTTCATTGTTACCTATATTGCCCAAACTGTGTTATCCACAAGAGATAGTTTAAAACTAATTTTTTTCCACTGACCTCAATGGAGTTTGGTTTCAGCCATGGCACATTATTCCATGTGCATGTAAATAGAACCAGTATCTGGTCCTAAAAGTATTATAATATCAAATATATTGCTTGATGTATTACTTTGTCTTGTGCACACATGTGAATTCCTGTATCAAATTTATTCACTAAGGAAATGAAATTGTGCTGGATCTGTGTATCTTTGTATAAACATGCCAGCAAAATTGTCGCTCAAGAATAAGGAATAATCTGTCAAATTTGTACCACTTTCTGCTCTTCTCCTGAAGACTGTAATCACAAAAACACTTGAAAACATTGCTTCTGCTAAAGCCAGAATACTGCAATGATTTAACAGACATCTGCACAGCTCACACTGGGGCATACTCTTCTTTCCATCCTGTTGTACAAAATTACAACACTTTGAATATCTATGATTTGCACAATTTCTCCACAGGATTGTGCACGCAATGTGCACATTGACATGTGTGCACAAAAGCACAGATACCACTTAGACACAGATAGCCATGTAATTGTTTCAAAACATGTAATTCAGATGTTAGAAATAGAATACTGCAATAACAAACACGAGAGAAAGCAGCTTTCTGGCAGCTGTGAAATATAAATCCAGCTCATAATGAAATCCAAAATTACTACATTAAAAAGTAACTGCAGATTAACTTATTACCCTGTGTTTTTTCTGTACCTTCTGAAAGCAGTTCTGTGTGAAAACAGACTTTTCCATGAAAGAAAGAAAAAGCCAAGACAAGCTGGAGTTAGAAGATATCCCTTGTTCCCTCCACAACTCCACACAGATCAGATATTATCTCACAGCTCACACTCATCTAGAACATTTTCTACATCTGTCATTGTATCTGATCACTTGGATGGAAAAAATTATGGTCCTTTAGAGAGCCAGAATGAAAATAAGAATAATGATGAAAGGGAAAAAGAACTCTGCTGTGGTGAGTCATATAGCTGCCATTCTCCTCCTCTGCTCCTTCAGCATGAATGGACAATTTTCTCCGTCAGTTTTAATATAGTCTGTTAGTTCCAGTTACTAAATAGCTCACACATATTGAAAAATGAAATTACTTAAATAATGATCCCTTCCCCAATGGCTCTCTGATTACTTTCCAGTTTATACTAGCTGTATGTGTGATGAATGTTTCAAAATAGGGCATATGCACTAGCATTTATAAAGGAGATCAGCAACCAGATCAGGCAGCAGTCCTGCCCCTGTGTAAATGTATTACCGTGAAACTGAGCATGAGTTCACCCTGCTTCTGAGAAGCACCTCTTAGTCTGCTGTCACAAACCACTGCTAGGGAAGAGCTGTTTGAGTCCCCAGATCTTTTAATGCAGAGACTCAAAGCTGTCTTGCTTTATCATTTGCCTGATGGGATACTGTCTAAAACCGGCACAGTTCTACTCAAGACACTATCCCTAAGCCCTCCTTTAAACAAACTGCTGACTCCTAGATTGTTTCCAACTCTGCTTTTTTTTTTTACACCTTATTTCCCCTGAGGTCATTGTTTTGAGTTGATGCAGTGCAAAACAACTTAAACTGTGAGGTGCATCTAATAGGAACCTTATAATACAGCCTTGCATATACATTCCTTGGGAATAGGAAGTGCTGTGGATCTAGCAGATGTCCTTAAAACGGGGGGTGAACTCTTCCTCAGTTGGAGGTGCTGAAATGAGTAAGTAAGGATTAAAATAGTTGCATGAAGGACAACACCTGCTGATGACAATTCCTCTTGTGACATCAGTCCCTCAGACAGTGCCTCTCACTCTCAAGAGACTCTTTACATGGAGTAGGAACTATCAAGAAATCAGTCATCTAATTTTCAAGCATTTTGCTTACATGACTAATACAAGGCAACCCGAGTTCAGGCTGGAAAGTTTTAGAAAGGACAAACACTTATTAAGGAGAAGCCACTGGATTATTTGGAGTGACAAAGTAGGGTTGTGCACCCTAGGAAGGAAACTAGCTGAAAGCACAAAAGACAAAACAGGATATGATTTCTAATGATGGGAACCTGTATTTAGGCTTCTTCATCAGACAAAATGATTTGGAGGAAGATTGATCAGACAAAATGTGGAGAAATAACCACTGTGCTGACAGTTTATGCTGTGATTCACACTGTCCTAAACTAATGACAAAAAGAGCTCAGATGGATCAAACTCTAGAATTGATAAATTCTTTCTGCAAACAGGAATGGGGGTTCAGCCGGATCCAAAAAAATGAGCTGGCTGCAATACCATCACTAAAGTGAAACCTAGCACAACTTAGCCACCTAGGTCCAATGGGACAACAGACAAAACCTCTTATCTAGTGCTTCTATGCACTCTTAAGGTTGTAATCACTTCAGAACTCTACAGTAAAGCTCTCTAAATGCAGAGCTACTCCAGAGGTCTAGAGCAAGCTCTGCATGTACCTGCAACACTGATACTTACATAAAACACTGAGAGCTAACCAGGGCCACCTCTCCTCTACTTACTTAGCTCTACTTAAAAAGGGCTACACCTAATTCTTTACTAATTTTAGGAAAGCAACCTTCCAGCTGTTCAAAGAGTTATTCAACAGGACCCCCTGGAAAACTTTGCAGGGGCAAGGTAGCAGATCAGAGCTGGCAGATCTTGAAGAATGCCTTCCATAGAGTGCAAGAGCTCTCAATCCCCATGTGTAGGAGATCAGGAAAGGAAGACGAGGTGTCAGCATGGATGACTCCAGACCAGCTGGTAAGACTAAAAGAAAATAAGGAAATGCACAGGCAGTGGCTGCAGGGATAGATATTCTAGGAAGAATGTAAGGACATAGCCAGCTTGTTATATAATAATTATATTATATATTTTATCGGATGGAGTGAGGGAGGCCAAGGTGCAACTGGAGATGAACTTGACAAGAGATGCAAAGAATAATGAAGAGGCTTCTGAAGGCACATGAGTCAGAAAAGGAAGGTGAAAGAAAGTGCACCCCTCTCTGAACACGACTGGCAAAATGGTAATGGCAGACAATGAGAAGGCCGAGGAACTTGACAGCTCTTTGCTGTCTTCACTGGCAGTCTCCTCTTCACACACCTCTCAAGTGGATGAAGCTTAACACAGAAAGTAGGGAAGCAAAGTGCTTCCCATTGTCAGTGAAGATTAGATTTGAGAGCCCCTGAGGAATGTGAACATAGAGAGACCTGATAAGATACATCCCAGAACCCTGTGGGAACTGGCTGATAGAGCTGCCAAGCTATCTCTGCATGCTAACTCAAAATGCATGGCAGGCAGGTGAAGTCACAGATGACCGGAGAAAGGGAAGCATCACACCTCTTTTCAAAAAGAGTAGAAAGGAGGACCCTGGAAACTACCAACCTGTCAGCTTCACCTCTGTACCTGGGAAGATCACGGAACAGCTCCTCCTGGAAGCTGTGCTAAGGCACATAGGAGATGGGGAGGAGATTCAGGACAGTCAGCATGGCTTCACTAAGGGCAACTGCCTGACCAATGCAGTGGCCTTCTGTGATGGAGTGACCACATCAGTGGACAAGAGAAGGGCTACAGATGTCATTCATATTCTGTACAGCCTTTTAAATAGTCCCCCCCAATATCCTTCTCCCTAAATTGGAGAGAACAATTAGATGGACAGACAGTTCTGTCAATAAGGAATTGGTTGGATGATTGTATCCAGATGCATAGAGGTCAATGTCTCAGTGTCCTGATGGTGACTGGTGATGAGCGGTGTCCCTCAGGGAGCAATACTGGGACCAGTGCTATTTAATGACACAGGTCAGTGTGAGTTACTGTGCTCAAGTTCAAGTGCTCTCTCATCAAATTTGTACATTACACAAGCTGAGTGGTGCAGCTGATGTGCCTGAAGGATGGGAAACCATCCAGAGGAACCAGTGGAAGAAGTGAGCCCATGGGAATCTCATGAAGTTAAGCAAAGCCAACGTCAAGGTGCTGCGCCTGGGTTGCCCCTGGTGTCAGCACAGGCTGGGCATGAACAGACCCAGAGCAGCCCTGCCCAGAAGGACCTGGGGGTGCTGTGGGTGAGAGGCTGGACATGCCCTGGCCATGGCACTCACAGCCCAGAGAGCCAAACGTGTCCTGGGCTGCATCCAGAGCCCCGTGGGCAGCAGGGGAGGGAGGGGATTCTTCCTCTCTGTCCTCATGAGAGTCCACCTGAGCATTGTGTCCAACTCTGGGGTCTCCAACACAAGACCTACACCTGTTGAAGCAAGTCCAGAGGAGGGCCACAAAAATGATCAGAAGGCTGGAATGCCCTCCTGATGCAGACAGGCTGTGACAGCTAAGGTTGTTCAGCCTGTAAAAGAGAAGGTTTTTGGGACGCCTTATTGCAGCCTTTCAGTACTTAAAGAGGGATGATAAGATGGGGAAAATCTTTTTAGCAGAACCTCTTGTGATAGGACCAGGGGTAAAGGTTTTATACTCAAGGAGGGAGATAAAGACCAGTTATAAAAAAGATTTTTATAGTGAGGGTGATGAAACACTGACACATGGTAGATTCCCCATCCTTGGAAACATTCAAGGTCAAATCAGACAGGGCTCTGAGCAACCTTATCAAGTGTAAGTTTTCCTGGCTCATGGCAGGGCATAGGACTACATGACCTTCACAGGTCACTTCCAACTCCAGCTATTCTGTGATGCTACAATTCTAAATGTACATGTACCATAACATGCGCCTGAATTAAAAAAAAAAAAAAATTCTCACAGGACTTCAGACTGAGGAAAAAGTGGGGCTTCATCTGCACAGCTCCTTCCATTTCTTACAAGCCTAGACTGTTATCCCAATATTTGGTACCTAGATGCTACAAATATAGCTATCCAATGGTCTTCAGACATCAGATGAAGAGCTGGTGCTCTGATTCCTCAGTCATATTCTCAAGTGAGGAAGCTGGTCAACACTGTTCCAACTTTCTTCCTTTGAGGATACGATCATGGTTGTATTCAGGTTCCAGTGACTAGTACTAGTTAAAGTTAAATAAACTGAAGGTTTGGTCTTCCAAAAAACCCATGCTGCTTACTACGTAGAAGCACAGTAACCGGAAAATTAGACACAAGGGCACTTTTCTTAAGATGTGCAGACTTTTACCATAAGATCTTGAAGGGACATTAAACATAAGATCTACTAACTTTAGTTTTTAATGAAACATGAGGTTAGTGACTTGAAAATTCAAATTCAAAATACTTTAAGAAAACAATGATAGGGTTATAACTACATCAGTAACTGAATTTAGAGTCAGGAAGCAGGCTTATATTAAATTCCTGCTCCTTGAGAAGAAGAAAGAACCCTATGTAGCAATATCAGTAATGACTTTCCCACTGCTATGTAATGATCAAAACAACAGATGCTCAGTGGATCCCTGCATCCCAAGACCATGAAGAGGAAGTAACTTATTAATTGCATGAGACTAGCAATGGCTCATTAGGTGAAAATAAATGTGAATTATCTCCAAATTACAATGGCTGCCTTTATTAACAACCCAGGTGACCTAATTGAATACAACTGGGCACAAAAACACAGTTACTCTAATTACATGGAAGCAAAACAATGGAAACCCCTCATTAGTACTCTTTGAATACACCACACGTAAGCCACTACATTTACAGCTATAACAGTGGACAAATAAATATTTACCAAGCAGTACTCCTATGGTGCAGACAAGTCAAAACACATACTGGAAGAGACTGAGAGGACTGAGTAAACTACAGAAAAGGTAGATAATCTTACCTGCGCCCCAGTTGCAATTTCATCAGCAGCTTCATTCATCACTCCTAATGTTTGGAAAGCAAATACACAGAGTTCCCGTTCACAAACAGTGGGCTATAAAAAGAAAGAAAGTTAATTTTATTTTTGTTCTAATTTGAGTTCTAGCTTTTAGCATGTCCTATCTATAACAAAACCCAAACACAATTAATGCTAATTCTTCATATTTTAACTGCAACAACAGTTTTAAATAATTAATACATATCAATTATTGAGGAAGATACATTAGAGAAACATTTTAATAACCTGAAGAGCATGAGCAAAGACCTCTGAAACTCGCAACTACTCAGAGAGGCTAAATTTAAAAGAAATCCCAGCACAGTTACAAAACCAAAATTTCAGGCATACTACTCAAATGTTCTTAAGACTATCTATCTGAAAACTTCCTACATAATTAAACATAATGGAGAACAAATCCTGAAGCTAATGGAAGGAGGTTTATTCTTCATAGTTTCTTACACTGCTGTTCAGAACACACATAAAAATCTGATCTGGAAGACAAATTTCTTGAAGAGGCTATTTTTAATTTTTGACAATCTAACAAATTATTGGTAGACTGTAAGAAAATCCATTACATTTTGACAGCATAAACACTGCATTTTGAAGCCTACTTATTTTAAGAAATAAAGGTACTTCAAGTCTTTTTTCAAGTATTAAACAAAAAAAATAAAAACCCCTTGTTTTTGAACCAGCTTCTGCCTATTAAAAAATAATTCACAATGTCATCATAAATAAAAAAACATTATCTAAACTGCATATTGAGTGCGGACTGAACATTTTGCTTTCATAAAGCAAACAAAGCAGAAGTAAAAAGAAACGCAGCTTTAAGTAACGAAAATAAGTAAATCTTCATGGTGTCTTCTGAAGTGTTTACAACCCTTACAGCAACTCCATCTTATTTACTGAAAGATAATTAGCAGAACAACTTTTTAAAGGTTCAAGTAATATCACACAATGAATTGTTACAAATATTCAAAATGAACAAATAGTTGAAAGAAACACAAATGAAAACATTCCTTAAAACTACCCAATAAACACAACCTTTTATGACAATGTTGAAAACAATCAAAAATACTTCTTGGATACTATTTATTTGAATGCACAGTATTAAACCCTAGCTCATTGAAATTTAAACTTATCTTCGTAACTAAAAGTTGTGAGATCCCAACTCTACAAAAGCATTTGTAGCAGTATCCTTTGAAGTTCAAGCCACTGCATCTACAAAGCACTTGCAGAAATGAAAGAAATAATTAAACAAACAAATAAAACCTAAAATTTAGATGAATTCTGTTTCAGGCAACAGCTTTGCCAGTAATAAGCATGCTGCTGTACTTGCAGCCACTTGCCTTGCAGCCCTTGAAACATTAATTTGTTGGGTTTCAAAGATTCAAGACCTCAATAAACATCTGAAATCTTCTGGACTGATACAGTCTCACTTCATTTGCTTTACAAGAGCTATCATCTTTCAAGTCCGATAGTGTCACCCATTTGATTTAGTTTATCTGCCATGTTACATTGCATTAGGCAGCAGATGAAGCCAAACATGATCAGATTCATTGTGCCATGGCAAGCTGGACAAGAAGTATCTATTATTATCATTATTCTTGGGTTTTCCACATCTAGAAGATCATTGAATCATTTGTTGAGTTGGGGTAACTATCATAATCAATAGTATTTAAAGACTTCCTTTATTTCAGAGCAAGGAATGACTCTGGAATAGCAGAGCAATCTAAGTTTGGCCATGCTTGTCATGAAGCAAATTGTAAGAAAATACTTGTTTTTGATATTTTATTTACAGTCTCAGCAAAGTACGTTATCCTGAGACTTAACAATGGTAAAAGGAACATACAATTTGCCACCATTTCTCTTTTTCCTGCCTTTCTGTTATGATCCCCAAAGTGTCTGAGCATCTGGAGAGGGAACCTAGGAACAGCCATTGCACTTATCCTTTACTTTCAAAAGTTGTTTTGTTTTGGTTTGTTTAACTTTTTTTGTTTGGTTTTTTTGTTTTGTTTTTTGTGGCTTTTGTTTTTTGTTGTTTTTTGCCTCAGGCTGACACTGGAGAGCTCAAGATACAAGGACAAGCAAGTCACCAGAATTTCATCACTAAAGTGGAACAGATACTTCTGTTAGGGTCTATAAAATTCTTCTCATTTTGTGTATTTGATGAACCTTTCTGTCCACCACATATTTTGTCAATACAACACAATGGGGAAAAAAATCCCAGCCCTTCAGCTAAAGGGACATTTCTGTCTGCCTTCATATATCTAGCATGGACGCCTTTTAGCCCACACAACAGTCATTTTAAAACTACTTTTGAATTCTGTTTCTGGAACTTATCTCAGTTTAACAAAACAAGACGTTTTTAACTTAAATTTCCCACAGGTGTTACCAATTGTATTCCAAGAGATGTTGCTATGGCCATTTCAGTGTCCTCTACTATAGTCACTAGTTAAGCTCAACCTTTTATATTATTTAAATCCCTACAAAATGAAAATACTAGCCTGCAATTAGGAAGCAAATGTTTGAGGGGCTCTTGTTTGTCACACTCTGTGACTTACCTATTCAGTGTTACATTTCCTTACTTATGTTTTTCCTGAAATTGTGTATGCTAGAACCAATGAAAATATGAAAACTAAGTTAACAAATCAGTTATAGAAGGCAAAGTTTAAAGCAAACCACAGGCATTATGGGAAAACTGGAATTCAAGGCTGTTCCTACTCTGCTGCTAATGTTTGCATATTGATAGTGTGTTTCCCTTTATGATGTCCGCTCTTCTTTTGTCATAGGATGTGAGCCCTTGGGACAGGAACAGTATTGTTCTGACTTCAGATCATAAATATGAGGAACGTCCCTAGCCACACTAAACAAATAAGAGCGTCACTGACACATTTATAAAAGCTGTCTTGTTCCAATGTCATCTTTGGATACTCTTACTTTGGTTCATTTATATATAAAATTAAACAAGCTAAACTTTCTAAGAATTTTTGTGTCTGTACCTGAAATATAGATATGCTCTTACTGATGTGGAATTTACAGCCACAAATGTACAGATTAATCACTATTTCTTGGATTACTATCTTCCACTGTTTTCAAGGGGAAAAAGCACAACAGGATAGGGTTTAGATACTTAAACATTTATTTTGGAATATTAATTTCATCCTAGGTGCACACAGTTCCACAGATGACAACCACCACCTTGAGGATATGAACTGACTGGCTGGGGAACTTCGTTGCTCATTTCCCGAAGAAGGCAAATGAAATTCCCCTCAACAACAGCAGCTAACTACCAGGGTCTCACACAGACTTTATTGTTTCTCTTGAAAATAGAAAATTAACATAAAACTATTGGTCTTCACAGAACTATTAGTTAAGTGAAGATCACCGGTGCTGAAACACTATTAGGAGGATCATTATTCCAGTAGGGAAAAACCAGAAAAGCATAAGACATGGGCAGTTAACTTGAGATTCCAAATGCTTGCAGGCAGAAGGCAATGACAGAACCAGAGAGCATCTTCTGAACGTTTGAAATTTTCAGACTTTTCCTTTAGCCACCCCCATTCTTTGAATGATCAGTAGCTCCCACCCAACTGCTGCTGTGGTGAAAAAAGCACAGAGTTCCCGTGTGTTACAATGCAAATGTCATTGCTTTCTGCAGTGACTGAGACTGGCAGACACACAAACCACCTACGCACTATGACATATCCTGGTTCCTGGACTAATACACCACCTAAAATACTTTCTAAACATTCTTTCAATTTGAAAAAGTTGAAACTTTCGTAGTCCATAGCCATCTAGCAACCTTCTGATGTGGGCTGCAGCTGTGCTCAGAGCAACGAGCCACGCTTCCCCGTACTCTGAGAGATATCTCACAGACACTAATGAGGCTGTGAGGTGACTGACACACTACTGATCTAACAGGAGATGCTTCAGGGAAGGCTCCTTGCCTGACGTACAGCAAATGTAAAAAATGGTGAAGGGGAAACCATTAGTGACCATCCCACTTTTCTTAATGAAAGCAACAGACAAGGAGACAAAATGTAACTTCAAATCTCGGTTCTGTTTCCTACTTTCCACCGCACCAACTCTTAGTTTTACTGTAAGGTAAACTCTCTGAATAGTCTCTCGATATTCATGTGTTACATGGAACATGCTGCACAATGACACAGGAGATACCACAGTGGTGATCAGATACAACCTGAAGAAAGATGAGAGTGGACTGTGGTTATGTAAGAAATGTCACTTGTTCTGTTTGGCTTTGTTTTGCCCAATTCAAATTTTATTTTCTAGGTTTTTTGGGGGATTTTTTCTGCATCATAAACACTTTCAAAAAATAAATATTTTTAACTTCACAGATACATAAAAAAATGGTGAACAAACAAGCTTTATAGAATACTACAGATCAGCAAGGTGCACTTGGTAACTTGTTGGCAACAGGAAAAGCTATACTGCAGTCATTTTGCTCTGTCAGTAAAATATAAATTATTTGAAATCTATCCTGTTAAAACCCAGGTTGTAGCTGGAAAGGTTTTTCTCATAAGAAGAGATAAAACCAGCCTATATTGTGGCATAAGGATTAGAAAGACCACAGTGTTATTCCACAGAAATCTTGAAAATCCATAAACATCTTGGCTTAATTACAATCTGACTAAACATATTTGTACACCTACACTTTTCTCCACAGTTCAATGATGTTTATTCTGCTCAATAAATACCCCAGGGCTAAGCAGTATACTCAGTGCTTCTGTGTTTTCATGGGTGTCTAAGACTCTTGTATTCAAAGCACAGAGAAATAAATCCAAGACCTCTTCAAGTCAACAAGAATCCACTTGATTCACCCATAGTAAATAAATTTCACCCATAGTAAATAAAACATAACTGAGACCTCTTTGGGATAAAAAACATTTTAAAAAATGCAAGCTTACTAATGGAAAAAAAGTATCATAATGACAAGACTGTGCTTATTTTTACAGCTAAATAATAACAGCAGGTATTTCAAATATTAATTTATGGGATTTTACTGTTTATATTTTATGGGAAAAACAATAAACAGTAGAAATGTGTGCACCAGAGTACAAATTTCAAAGAAACTAGCTGTAATATTTCATTTTGTTGATTTTTTTACTTATTCCTTCTTTGTTCTAAGAGGGCCTCAGTCTGAGGTTTCAACACAAGATGGCACTCTATAGAGACTTCTTCACTAAAAAAAAAATACTGATACACAGATGGTCTTTTAATTACCTTATTGAATATATTCTGAGATTATTTTGTCCTGTAGAATTGTCTCACAGGTCTTTAAAACCCATTCAGTCAAGCTGTTCTGTCAATGGTTTTAGCATTTGCAAATGAGGAATTTGGAAAGGCACAGAACAGCAAGATAGACATTAGCTTTACAAATTATACTATGTAAAAAGCCGAATATGATCAAAGAATTACAGAAAGATTGAGGTTGGCAAGGATCTCCACAGGTCATCTGGTCCAACATCCCTGCTCAAGCACAGTCAGCTGGAGCCAGCTGCCCTGAGCAGACTCCTTTTGACTTCCTCCACGAATATGAACACAACTTCTCTGAGCAACTTATTCCCATGCTCAGCCACCTTCAGAAAAGGTCAAAAAGGTAAAAAGTACTTCCTGTTGTTCCACTGAAACCTCCTGTGTTTCAGGTTGTATTCTCTGCCTCTTTTCATTCACTGAACACCACCATAAAGGGCCTGGCTCCATTCTTTTTGCACCCTTCCTTCAAGTATTTATAAATCCCACCTGTGCCTTTTTTTTTTCCAGGCTCTCAGCCTTTCCTCCTGTGTGATGTGCCCCTTTAATCATCTTAGTGACCCTTCACTAGACTTTCTCCAGTAGCACCATCCATTTCTTGTGCTGAGAAGCAGAGAACAGGCACAGTGTGGCCAAACCAGGGATTTGTGCAGGAGCAGGATCACATCTCTCCACCCACAGAGACAATTCTACTGTTTAATGGAGGCCCCAATGCCATTAGCCTTCCATACCCCAAGTGCACATGGCTTTCTCGTGTCCCAGCTGCCGTCCTTTTCTGCCCAGGCCAAGCTGCTTTCCAGCTGGGTAGCCCCCAGCACACACTGATGCCTGGGTTTGTTCCTCCCCAGCTGCAGGATTTTGCACCTCTCCCTGCTGAACTGCTCGCTGCTCCTGGCAGCCCACTGCTCCAGCCTGTCAAGGTTCCCCTGTGTGGCACCCATCACTCTAGAGAACCACACACTTCTCCCATTTTTTCATCATCTGCAAACTCTCTGAGGATGCACCATCAGCTAGGTGATTAATGAAGGTACTAAACAGGACTGGACCCACTACTGAACCCTGGGATACACCACTAGTAGACTTTACTCAACTGAACATCACACTCTAGGCCCAGACATCCAGCCAGTTTTCAGACTACCTCCCCATGTCCTCAATCAGCCCATGTATCAACAGCTTGTCTAAAAGGATCTTATGGCTGACACTGCCAAAAGCCTTAGGCACGTCCAGGCAGATGATATCCACTGCTCTCCCCTCATCTACCAGACCAGCCGCTCCCTCAAGGAAGTCAGTTAACTATGAATTCCCACTGGCAAAACCATGCTGACTCTTCATGAGGAGTTTCTTGTCCTTAATGTGTCTGGAGATGGTTTGAGCTTTAGCTGCTTCACCACCTGCCTACAGATCAAGGTAGGGGTGACCAGGATGGAGTTCTCTGGATCCTCTCCTTCATGCCCTTCTTTAAGAGAGGAACGACATTTTCTTTACTCTAGTCTTCATATATGATATCACATTTTTATTACACTTCTTTCAACCAGACCCTTAAATATAATAACCACTTTTGTTAATGATTTGTGATCTCATTACTATAAATGTTTGTAATAAAAGTACATGCTGAATTCCTAAAACAACTTATTTCTCTACTGTTACAGCAGCAAAACTGTTGCATTATTAAAATGCAACTTAGTCCTTCCCTAGAATATTCTAGTAATAATAAAAGGAAGACTTTCATACAGCATTAAAAAAAGTTAATAGCCTTTTAACATTGAACCAAATAACACTTAGGTTTCTTTATTACATTCTTAGATCTGCTTTAAAAAATACATTTTTTAGCTAGATGAACCAAAGCAGATGGTTGAAAAGGACCTTTAAAGGTCATTCAGTACTTTTATTCTTTCATACAGGACTAACTTTGTCTAAACTTTATCCAAAATTTTAGACAAAGCTAAAATAAGGTTTTCCTAAGCTTTATTAAACACTGTAATAGGTTACTCAGAGAGGCCGTGCAGTCTCCATCCTTGGAAATCTTCAAAAGCCAGTGAAAGGCAGTGGATGAAATAAATTCCAGTTTCAGGAGTTTTTCACTAGAGACACATGCCCCATGCAGGAATACATCAGTACTTCAGAATGGGTTTCATGGAAGTCATTCAACTTTCCTAACTTAATTTCTAATATTTAATCCAATATTTTTGACGGACAATCCAATATTTGACAGGAATCAGGATAATCTATGCAACCATTTCAGTAACACAGATGTGAATGAAATACCAACTAGCTGGAAATGTTAGGGGGAAGAAAAAGCATTTCACAATACATTACTGAAACAATCCAAATCTAACCATTAATTACAAACAGATAATAGTCCTTTCTTACTCATTTAAACAACTTCTCTGTTGAAAACAAATTCAAAGACAGCAACGTAAGGCTAATAATTCAAATGACCAGACCCTTACTTTTGTCAATAGATTTACCATGTCTGCCTCCTGTGTCTCCTCCATAAAACCTGTGTTTGACCTCTTCACTTCCTCCTTTTTCAAAATAGAGTAAGGAGCTACTTCAAAAGATGGCAGACCTCCTGAGAGCTGTGTAGCACAAGTTGCCTTGCAGAAAGATGCACAATGACTATTTATATGAGTTAAGGGAGCTGTTTGGATGTACAGGTTGCAGTCCCAACACTTGCTAGTGATTTTGAGGCTGTTTCTTAATCTTTCTGTGATAAGTCAAATATGCAGGATTCCGATCATCATTAGAAATGACTGCATGAAACAGTACTGATCCATGTTATGTAAGAGCTTAAATAATGTTTTTTATTCTTAGGATCCATTTACTCACTGCATTTTTCGTCTGCTTTGCAGAACAACTGCAAATCATTCCACACAGTGATTTCAAGTAATTTTCTGATTTTGGTGGTACTCTTTATAAGTGTGTATATCTCTAAGCATTCAATTTTGTTTTTATAACTTCTGGTGCACTGCAAGCAATCCTTAGATCTCACTGTGCTTTTAAAAGAAATGCAAAAGAAACATGCTATGATGAGAAATTTCATTCATCTCCATCTTATCTGGGAAAGGTGTGAATACTTACAGGAAAACATTGCCTACTTTACTACTGCGGGTTTTTTTAAAGCAGATGGAATGAAGCCATGGACCATGGTTCTTTATAAAGAAAAATGTTACAACTTCATGAGGTGCTACAGTACTTTTCCAAGACTCCTTCTTCTATTCAAGAGAACCTTTGTTCTTCCCTTTCACAGGTGCAGATCCTTGTGAGGGCATTAGGTTTGGACATGTTCTAAGGTCATCCCATCTACCTAATCTGTTTTGTTTTCTACACACACAAATTTGTGAAGTACACAGAGTAACTGAGTATCTACCTTCTGTATTTCAGGGAATTTTGAAGCTCAAAAGAAAACTTAGTCTCAAGGACACTCACTTTGCTCTATAAAGAAATTCCTAAGAGAAATATCAGAATTTTTTACTTATCCATCTTCAGTAAGCCAATAAAGCAGCCCATTATCCTCACTAAAGGACCAAGAACGTCTAAGAACACCCAAAGATTTCAATGTGCAATGGGACCCCTGAACCAGCAAGGAACACTTGCATGATCAGACAATTATTGAGGGCTCTGGAGCAAGGCAGACGTCCACTGTATAATCATCAATCCAAACACGTAATCATGTCATGCAGCTGTTCTGCAACAGAATCTTCAATACAGTGATATGTCTACCATGTGGATCTACTGCCTAAATTAAGCCATACAAAATGAGACATCTTGTTGCCATCAAGTGGTTGTTATTTTATGGGAAAAAAGATGTCAGGATTTTTAAAAAAATAACTTAAATTGAAATAGATATTAAAGCCAGACTACTCCCCCAGAAAAAAAATTATTTAGGAAAATGAAACATAATACTGAGAAGAAAGCTTGCTGAGATTGATTTAAAGATACTTTATAGCTCAGATATAATGATAGCCTTCAGAAAGAAAAAGCTTTACCTCTCAGTTTCACTTGGTTTCTTCAGCTGTTGTGAGGAATGAGACATCTGAATTTTTCAAGTCAGTAAGAACCAGCATGAAAAACTATGTACAGCATAAGAGTTTGTAAGTAGGTGTAGCACTTCACAGTATTAAAAGACTGTAACTGTTTTGTGATGGCAATTGCTGAATTTTTTAACTGCATTTAAGACAATTAATAAGCTACACTATAGTTCAGGAAAGGCACCAGGCTGACATATGGGAGGATTAGAGAATCAGATTTACCTGCAGCTTCTTTATAACTGCATAAAACTCCATAAAAGATCAGAAAATCAAACCAATAAACATATTAAAGTGACTTTTCAAGCAATAACTTTATTATGCTTTTATAAATTCATAGGTCTTCTTTGCTGTTGAAAAAAGGTCCAAAAAGTAGAATGGAAACTCACCATTAAGAGTAGCCACACCCAGCCGTGAACCCGTGTGCAACTGTGTGGAGGAACTAAACTTTAAAGGGAGAAACTGGTGAATGACCTCGAGCTATTTAGTCTGTGGCACCTCTTGTGACACAACCTGCTACAGAGAGAGCCTATGAATGTAATGCCTAGGGGATTGGGATGCAAGCATCTGTATAAAACAAGATCTGGACACTCTTGCTAAGCACACCATGGCAAGGTACCAACCATTACGAAACTTGGTAAGCTTACTGTGGTATCTAAAGAGAAAACTCTTTACAAAGGCCAGGGATCCTCTATAAGGCTACAATGCAGGTAGCTTTGCCTTAAATGAAAGCTTGCTGCATCTTTCTAACAAAAATGCTCAATTTCTGAAGTCTAGTCCTGCAGCGGTACTAAAGGGAAAACACTCTTTCTCTTCATACACTTTATATACATACACACACATATATATGTATGCATGTATGTGTATGCATATGTGCAGCTGAAGCATGCAAATAAACCTGACAAATTGACTACTATAAGCTGCCCCTGGCCAGAACTCTCAGTAGAATGAAGCATAAATTTCCTTAACACATTCTAGAGCAAGCTAATGCTCAATTCAAACTGAGATCCTTTCGCACCTTCTACAGAACTGCAAACTCATTAATGGCACTATATTGCTCATTGAGTCATTCAAGCATACACAGAGCATGCTGGATTTCCTCCTGGAATCTAATTTTTCCTAGGTTATATAATGACACTCCTTCATTTTTTGCCAAGCTTGTCAGGTTATGCTACTTCAAAGTCACCGATGAATATATATATGTTCAGGGGCAAACATGGTTGCAGCTTCTTATGCTGTGAAATGCTGACAAACTCTTAAACAGATAGATGTAAAATGACCCTTCTTTAAATTGAAAATACAAAATACTAATTCTGAGAGATTTTAATCTTTATGGTGGGAAAGAAGAAATAAAGATTTTTTTTCATTTGGAGCAGATAAGTTACCATTTTTTTTTAATAGAATAACTCCTACTGTTTGCTTTGACCTATAGATAATAGATAAACTCCAATAACTTAAATAATTATGTTTTTCAAACCTTAATCACTCCTCAAGCGTTACTGATTTTGTCGTCTTTTGCTGGCACATGCAATATACATAGCAGTACATTCAAAAACAAACAGTAAGGAACTGATGCCTTTTTTACAGGCTTCTAATCAGTTTTGGCTACTGATTAATGTGACAGAAAACCTTGCTTTTAAAAGATAGATATGAGCTTGAAGAGGCAAAAATAACATTGATTAGACATCCAAAACGACAGGTGTTTAACCAGGACTTAAAAGAGTGTTAACTGGGAATAAATATATATGCTTTTTCAAATCCTATCAGAAGGCCATCTGCACACCCCTCATGCAGGTGAATGCCTGACCCTGGTGCCAGTCAGTGTCATGGGGAATGACACTGAGGCGACTGCTGCTACAAAGTAGAATAATAATGCTCCCAAATTTAGTTCCATGGAACTATCATGGACAAGATCTGCTTCAGCATATGCATAGCTGCTGGGCACACTGCGGAGAAATTGTCTGGTAGACAATCCACTGAAAATCTAAAACTAACTCGCTGGAGTTAGCTTCCATGGCTTTCATCTTTTAAGGTTACTCATGTTTCATTACTGGATGAAGGGCAGGTGTAACAAGAGGATTCTAAACTGCAAGACCAGTCCTAAAGCTAAGAATTGTATTCTGTTAATATATGTTGCAGTGCATATGTGTTCTTCATGCTGTAAATATTATGTTCCCTTCAGTTGGTATGTCCTGTCACCCCTCAGTGCAGTTGGTTTGCCCCAAGCTGTACCTCCCCAGTCACCTGGCAATAATCCCTGTCACAGCCCTGCCTCCTCACCCAGAATGCTCTCTGTCCCGCCCCCTGGCATGTCAATCCTGTGTTGTGCCTTCCCCCTTCAGTGTCAATCCACCCTGATCCCTGCCCCTGTTCCAGTGAGTTCCCTGTCAATCCTCCGTTGTGCCAACCCCTGCCTTGGACCTCCCCTTTGGAATTCCCCTAACCCACAACACCCCAGTGGATTGTTTACCTGCTGGTCAGTTTGTGTCCCCTCCCTGTGTTTCCCCATTTGTTGGAACCTTGTAAATCCCACCTTCTGTACCTCCCCTAGTTCTCCCTGATTTGCCAAGTGATTGTAACCATCCTCTGGACCTCACCCATATAAAATCCCTTGCACAGGCTTGTTTTCTGGTCTTGGTCCCTGACCTCTTCAGACAAAAAACCTGTTCCTGGAGTCCATACAAGAGGTCTTCTCCTCAATCCTTGCCTCCACACTCAGCACTGACTGCTATAATGTACCACAGAGCAATAGCTCTAAGCTGCACTCCAGGTCATCCTGCTCCTGGAGTGCATCCCACTTTCAGTGTGGTGCCGTGGTGGTAGAGGGCTACCTTGGGACTCCGGCACTACATCAGCAGTGGAGCCCTCCCAGCGTGGAACCCCCTCACATGAGGACCTTGTGGATGGACTGAGGCTGCAAAAAGCTCAGAAGTTCTGGCCATCAGCTGCCTCTGGTTGCAGAAGACCAGTTTCTGTGTGGTTGCACTTCCAGAAGGGAAGAGGAAATCCTCCTGCATCTGGAGGATCTCGCCTTTGTGGAGGACCTTTCCTGCAGAACCCATCCGCCGGACCTGGCAGAGGTAAGTATCTCCCAGGCTGGGCTGAGGGTAGTTACTGGTTAGAGGGAAAGGGTTGGCTGTGGGGAGCACCTGTCCCCTGGACTGGTCCATGGACCTGTATTTTAAGATTTTTAAGTTTTCCTTTTGCTGTGGGGGAGGGCTGATTCTGCTCTGCTGATTCACGTTTTGGTACCTGCCCAGTGTTAGGATGGGTGCAAGATTATCAGCACAGCAGAGGGGGATCCATTTCCAAATTGTGGGTATCCTGGAGGATGGAAAGAAAAAGTTTTCAAGAGGGTTGGTTAAACAGTTTGTTCAGTGGCTTTTCCTCCACTTCCCAAGGGTGTCTCCCGAAGATGTGCCCACTGTCCCCTTTCGCAATGCAGTGGGGAGCAAACTTAAAGAACTGGGAGACACCTCTCTTGACAGATACTTTTCGTTATTTGTGGTAATTTGGTTGGCTGTTTCAGAAAACAGGAAAGTGGAAGAACAGCCTGAACAAACCTCCCCAGTTTCTCTGTTCCTCAAATCTAAACCCTTGTCATTACACCAGAAGGTCTGTGTGGAGCAGCCCACCATGAAGTGCAGGAGAGCTACCTACTCCCTGGCTTCCTGCAGCCTCCTTGGTACCCTTGCCCTGATAGTGAGGGCCCTGAAATAGTCAGGGACCCTCTCCTCAATCCTTCTTCCCTAGTTTTAAGTTGTTCTGTTCAAATTCAAGTTAATATTTTGGAATCTCCAGTTTGCTCTCAAACTCTCCGTACCCCGAACTCCCCAGTCAGCCCTAGAACCTTTTCTGCTCCACAGAATGGTTCCCAGGAGGCACAAGATGGCGGTGGCCACATGGCTTGGCCCCTCCCTTGTGCTCCTTCTTCGCACAACCCTTTTCTCCCCATTCCTCCTTCCTATTCCTGTCCCAACCCCTTCCTGTCCCCTGACTCCACACTTTCCTTGGGTACTCCTCCCTTTCCTCCAGCTCCATCCCCAATTCCCATGAAAGTTAGTACTTCCCCTTCTGTTTGTTGCCCTGCCTCTGATCCCTCCTCCTTTTCATGCAGCTCAGTCTCTCTTCCAACTTCTGGTTCCCATGACATCGGGACTGGGAGTGACAGGCCGGGGAACTGGAGCCTGGAATAAGAGGCCATTCGTTTTGCTGCACCTGAAAAATGCAGCCGGATACAATGCACCCGCAATTGGCAGCATTTTGATTATCATAACAAAAAAGACCTCTGTAAAGCACAGCAAAAGTTAGGGAGAAAAAGTGAGTATTTTAGGGGTCTTTTAAAGGCCACTTTTTCCTCAAATGTGCTAGTTCCTGCTGACCACCATGATTTATTTTCATGCCTCCTTTCCCCATCAGATTATCTATCTGTTGTGGGAAAGAACATGGAAAAGGCTATTGCAGAAGCTCCTTCCTGAGCTATTAGAGTGCCAGGACTGCGCGATTGATGCAGATAATAATAATATTTCAATGGACCACCTCAGTGGTGAGGGGGAATGGGAACAGGCCCACAAACAGGCAGAGAAAATCCCATGGCCTGTATTAGATCTTATAAAAAGAGCTGCTGAGAAGGCCTTTGTTTTATTGCCAACTAAGGCCCCTAGACAAAATTATGTTGATATTAAACAATCCCCAAATGAAGCCTTTCTAGATTTTGTAGACAGGCTCTGGGTGGCGGTGGAAGGTCAGGTGGAGAGTAAGCAACTGCAAGATCAAATTATGGCGGATGTAGCTTGGGCCAGTGCCAATGAGACTTGGAGGATTATCCAGGCCCTGCTGTTCCAGCCACCACCAACTCTTGATCTAATGATAAAGGCATGCACCAAGAGAGCTGCCATCCTGGAGTCACGACAGAGAGGCTTTGAGAAAACACCAACAGCAGCACCCACCATAAGACCACCAGGACCACTACAGTGCTGGATCTGTGGGGAGGAGGGACACATAGCTCGGGGTTGTCCAAGAAGACAACCCCAAAGGAACTTTCAAATGAACTTACAGGGGGGAAAGGGGAAACAGCCTCACAGAAACTAAAGGGGGACTGCGGACCTGCCTCACATGATAATAAAAATGAGGCAGGTCATCACTGAGACCAGGAGGGCTGTGGAAGCCACATGCACCATTCACACTGTGTACCACCAAGCCAGTCAACTTTGAGACCAGGCATTGGCAGGTAGTGTCATTTGACCCATGGGATTTGAACTTGCCAGACTTGATTGTAAGTACATCGTTACTGGGGACACTAAGTACATGCCCCCTGAGACTGAGGTTGCTCCAGCTACGATAACACTAGGGCTGGAAGGATTCACTCTCACGGCATCCACCCACCCTATTTCATCGCAAAGGGCCACATCATCGCCCAAGCCATACCTGTGCCAGACAAATGTCCTGTAGATGATGCAGCACCTTGTGTCTACTGGGCAGAGCTAATGGGCCTAAAAAAGACAATGATGGGGTGTGGGCTCCACCAAGGTGAGGATTACCATCACCTCAACGGACTGCTGGGCATGGGGGAAGATGTGACAGTCATGTTACATGTTACCCTCCAGTAAATGGCTATCACATTGGGAATTGCAACCGGTTGCCAGTAGCATCTAGGGCATTGGGGGCATCCAATTGGCAAAACAATCACAGAGCATCATAAAAATTGAGGGGCCAGATGGACAATTGGCAAATACATGGCCATTTGGTTCAGATTACAAGGTTCCCCTGTCGGGGAGAGATACCATGTCTCAATGGGGGGGGTTACAATTCAGATCATGAAAACCCCTTGGGATTTTTTGTAGGGGTCACTAAGGAGTACCTGCCCCAGAAACTAAATTGGACAACAGATCATGCAGTATGGGTAGCTCGGTAGCCACTAAACAAAGAAAAATTAAGAGTGCATAATGAGCTCATGGAGGAACAATTAGCCAAAGGTAACATGGTGCCTACAGCCAGCCCTTGGAATTCTCTAGTGTCTACCATCTGGAACCTGGTGAAGGACAAGTCGTGGATCCTCCATGATCTCAGATCAATAAAGTCTTTGTAGACATGGGATTACTCCAGCCAGGGCTGCCTTCCCCTTTGATGCTCTCTCAAAATTGGGATTTGGCAGTTCAGACATAAAGGATTGCTTTTTCCCCTTGACCCTGCCGATGCGCCACTGTTTGCCTTCTCAGTTGCCTTCATCAACCAAGAAGCCCCAGTGAGGAGCTATTATTGACAAGTACTGTCTAAAGACACAAAGAACAGCCCTGATATTTACCAATGGATGTAGTCTCATTGCTGTCCCCAGTGCATGCCAGAGTGGGGGAGGCCATCGTCCTCCAATATGTGGATGATGTCCTGGTGTGCACCCTCAGTAATGATCTACTTACCCACATGCTTGACCTAGTTGTCAATGTTTTGACTTCAGTAAGGTTTAAACACCAGAAGGAAAAGGTTCAGTGGGTGCCCCCTTGGAGGTATCTGAGGCTGGAAATAACGAACAGACCAATATTCCGCAAAATCAGCTGTTAATGACAACCCAAAGACTTTAACAGATCTACACCAGCTGTGTCGGTCTCTTAACTGGGTCAGACCCTGACTAGATATAAACACCGAAGACCTAGCCCCGCTTTTCAATTTACTGAAAGTGGGAGAGGAGCTGAGTTCTCCTAGGGTTCTGACCCAAGAAGCTAAACTGGCTCTGGAGAAATCACAGGAGGCAATGTCATCAAAGCAAGCCCACTGCTGCCTGCTGAACCTCCCCTTCAATTTTATCATTCTAGGGAAACTGCCATACTTCCATGGCCTAATCTTCCAATGGGACAAAGGCCACAGGGATCCACTCCTAGTCAGAGTGGGTATTCCTCAGGCACCAATGGCCCAAAAGCATCACAAAGCCACAAGAGCTGATGGCTCAATTCTAAGGAAGGCCAAGACAAAGATGCCTGAATTAGCAGGGTGTGACTTCATCTGCCACTTACTTTGTCATCAGGTAAGTTCATAAAAGAGGTTCTAGAGCAGTTGCTCAGGGAGAATGAGACACTCCAATTCGCTCTAGATAGTTAACTTGGACAAATTTCAATCCATAGTTCAGCCCACAAATTACTTAATGCAGCATTCAAATTTATTTCATAAGGAAAACAGAGCCGGAAGCCACTTAAGACTGCTCTGACAGCGTTTACTGACGCATCCGGAACATCCCGCAAGTCAGTAATGACTTGGAGTGATCCTCAAATTCGGCAGTGGGAGATGGGTGTTAAGGAAATTCAGAGGTCCCCTCAAATTGCTGAGTTGGCTGCAGTCACCAGGACCTATGAGAGGTTTCCCAAACCATTCAGCTTAGTCACTGACTTGGCCTATGTGGCAGGGATAGTGTCTAGAGCAGAGAATGCTGTTTTAAAGGAGGTCTCAAATCCCGACCTCTTCAGGTTGTTCTTGAAATTAGTTTATCTCATCCCCCACTGAGAGCAGCCTTTCTATGTCACGCATGTGAGGTCACACACTGACTTGCCAGGATTCATTGCAGAAGGAAAGAGAAGAGCAGATGCCCTGGCCACCCTGGTTGAGATGACCCAATTGCCAAATATCTTTCAGCAGGCAAAGTTGAGCCATCAGCAATTCCACCAAAATGTGCCTGGCCTGGTACATCAATTCCATCTGAGGGAGGACCAGGCCAAGGCCATAGTGGCTACATGTCCCAGCTGCCAAAGGCACACTGTTCCATCCTTAAGTTCGGGGGTGAACCCCAGAGGCCAAAACAGCTGTGAGGTGTGGCAGACGGATATGATACACGTTCCACAGTTTGGCAGGCTGAAGTACATCCATGAGTCAGTGGTATTTTCTCTGGAGGAGTCTATGCCTCTGCCCACACTGGGTAGAAGGCCACAGATGCACAAAAACATCTGGTGTAGGCCTTCTCTGTGCTGTGGATCTCTAAAAAAATCAAAATAGACAACGGTCCTACATATGCCTCCACGACCTTCAGGGAGTTCCTACAGAAATAGGGAGTAAATTATAAAATCGGCATCCTTTACTCCCCCACAGGCCAAGCCATCACTGAGAAAACCCATCAATCGCTCAAGCAAGTCCTGGGGCAGCAGCAGAGCAGTACCACCACAGATACACCCCAAATAAAGCTCTGCAAAGCATTGTTCACCATAGATTTCCTGAATTGCCTGTTTGAAAACTTAAATCTGCCTGTTGTTAGGCATTTCAAGAATAGCTAGAGCAAAGAGAACGCCCACCAGTGTTGATAAAGACTCCAAAAACAGAGATAAGTCGAGCTGGTAACATGGGGACGTGGGTACACTTGCATATCCATGCCTTCTGGGTTGAAGTGAGTCTTCCAGAAGTGGATCAAGCCTTACATCCTTAAGCCATTTTTATGATCAGCTGAATCAAAAATGTGGCTGTGGCATCCCTCCACCAGCGCCTGGGAACAGGAGAACCTGATCCCCTGAAGTTGATTCACTTACGTTCCTGTTTCCAATAAACTATGAGTAATGCGTTCATCTCTTTTGTTGGTCTTGTTTGTTATATCCCTTATTTGCCTTCTCCATCCTGAAGAGGATAATAATGAAAACTGTCCTTGGTACCATCTCTCCCGCTGTAGAAGTTAATCGAGTGGAAGTGCCCACTGAGCAGCCCTGGTGGGGAGATGTGTACCCAAAATGGGAATGGATCAGTCAAAACCACAACTCTGTTTTACAAACAAAAAAGGGGGAGATGTTGTGGTGTATTTCCATGTATTTCCTTTTAATGGTTTATTTTTTTGTCTCCTATGTTAATGGTTCAGTCCAAGTTGTATCCTCCTATCTTAGTTGTCAATCTACCCTAATACCTGCACCTTGTTCCCGAATGTTCCATGTCTCCCCTCACCTCAGTTGTTAATGTTCCCTTAGGCCAACCCCCTACCCAAACCATCTCTTTGGAATTCCCCTAATCCTCCATGTCCCATTGGTCCATGTGACGCATTCTCCTCCCCTTGTCATCCCCATTGGTTTCTGTATTACGTAACTCGGCCCTGTACTCCTCCCCGAGATGTCCCTTATTGGTTCAAGTTTTGTGCCCTTCCCTTGATCCTCCTCTGTATAGAAGTTGCTGTACCCTTGTATCTGTTGTCTTTTGTCCCTGGACCCTCCCTGGAAATAAACCTTCCTTGGAACTCATACAAAAGGCCTTCTCCTTGTCGTCACCTCCACCCTGTACCTGACGCTAGACCAGTGCCGTAGAGCATTTGGTCTAAGCCGCACCTTGGGTCAGCCCGCTCCCAAGGTGTGTCCCATTCTCAGCACGGAGCTGTGGGAGAGCTACCTGGCTCTGGCACCGTGTCAAAATAGACTCTTTCCCAAGCTGCACTGAGGCAGCAACTCCAACCAGTGTGCACCTCAAGTCCAGTCTTACTCTTTTCCACTGCACGCATTCACCAACAGCATGAGAGAGGCTACAGTGATCAGCTGGCAAAATTCTGTTCCTGGTCATACAGGAATGAAAGGAAGAGCTCACTGGCCAGACTTCGGGCACACTGAGCCACAGCAGTGCCCCTAGACTAGTGCTAGATCAGGCACTTTACGGAGCATCTCCTTCTACTGCCTTTTATCACATTTGAGGACAGCTCGTTCAAGCAGCCTGTGAGCAAAACAAGGTCAGAAGAATTTCGCAGAGTGCTGGTATGGGCACCAGTGTATGTAAATACCGTGCTCATGGCTTGATAAAAGCTTAGGGATGAGGTGCCCTAAGCTTTCAGAAGGATGCCAGAGGACTGGGAAAGCACTGTAATGCACTTCTCTGTGTTATCTGACTGTGACTGCAGCACAATATTCAGTGTATTCAGTGACATACATGCCCCTTTACATGGTCTGTGATATGATACAACCCCAATTTCTCTCTCCCTTCTTCGTATGACTTTTTTGTCCAAATTTACAGCAAAATCTAGTTAATATGCTTCATATTTTTGCATCTCAAAAGAGTATTAGAATGAAACCCCATCTGAAATTATTCAACAGTCTTCCAACAGGTTTTTATGGTCTACAGCTATTCAAGGCACTATAAAATGCATTGTTTACCAGCATACCACTTACCCTTAGCATAGGGCCATTCTGGAACACATGAGGTTCATCACAAACTACACAGTATTCATTCAATACTGGTATCCGCTGCTCAGCAAATTCAATAGTCTGAGAACAATGAAAATGAGAATAGTATCTGCTTAAAAATTATTAACAGTCAGCTCATGCTCCACAGTGTTTCATAAATGAACAGGACATGACATCCTACCTGTACAAGAAAGCCACGGTCTCGCACCGGAATGCATTTTGCACCATAATTTTGCTGCAAGGAAAAAGTTGAGGCAACTTCAGTGTTGACAGACTAATTATAAGGAAATGGTAAAGCATTTGTAAGTTTTTGTGTGTAAATATGTAAACAGTTTGCATCTAAAGACATCTCTCATTTGTGTGGCCCAAACTATAAATAATCAATCCTTTTACTGTTTACTGAGTATGGGGTAGGTTTCTAGTTATTTCTTTCTAGTTCTTGAATCTGATGAAGGTTTGTATCTCACCATCTGAGAAACTTTAATCTCTAATGAAAACATCTGTGCCTTCACTCCATTCAAATAAACTGATGTTTGGTAACTTCCATTACATTTTCACTGTGCATTGCCTATCCAAATTTGGGCTGTATATTAAGGCTTTAAAGTCTACTGTAACTCTCAGTAAGGCTGAAAACCTTCTTAATTTATATGAACTAAGGTGTCACTTCTGCAAACACTTTGCTGACAGATCTTTACACTCAGATACTATTGAAATTAATTTTCTTTCAGCACACAACAACATTAATTAGAAATAACTTCTGTTAGTAGAGTCAGTAAGGTTCAGACTTCCCTCCAGATTGACATCTCTGTCAATCAAACCTTGTTTTAAGTAGAGTTAGATCAGCTCTATTTATAGTGCTTTGGCAGTTTTTTTAAACAGTGTTATTTCCTTTCATTTCTCTACTTTTTAACTGCTTAACTGCTTTTCAGTTTTCTTCTGGGCAACAATCCTACTTGAATGCATACATGAGACTCTAGTATTTTGAAGAGAACTCAGTATCTTGTTTCGTCACTTCTACATCCCACTGATTTCAAATTGCAGTTAGGCACCCAGGCTACCCGTATATCTGGTGCCAGTATATAAAATGTGAAATAGGCTCTTGATCCCCTTCCACTAACATCAGTCAAACTACATCTGACCATCTATGTGATGATCTTCCCTCAAAGTAAGTGCATTGAAGCAATAAATTACGGGTAGTTTTTATAGGCTGCCAAACAGGGCTTGCCTTTGTTCCCCATCAGCTGAAAACATCAATAATGAAACCTATACAGCTCTTGATTATCTTATATAAAACAGAAGGACTTTTCCTATAAATGTCAGGAGAGAAAAGTCTTGCTATGTTAATACATCCTCTGCTGAATCAGAAAAAAAGTGCACCTCTAAACTGCAACAAGTAGAAAGTCTGATGGCTCAAATTAATTTTGCTGTGCATATCACATAAATCAACAACACAGCATACATACATAAATGATGTTACGATAGCGTATCCCTGCCTTTAGATCTGAAGAGTATGGCTTAAAGCTTACGAAACTAAATTGCTATGAAACATAGTGCACTCAATATAACTTCATTATTTAGAATGCACTATTTTAAACATATGTATGGTATCTGAAGGAAGAATCAGCTTCCAAGGTACCACCAGGCAAAGGGAGTGGAGAGGACTATTTTCTAAACGTTTCTCCCCAGATCAAACACTACAAACAGGCTGTTGTCTTGAAAGACTGCAAACAAACCCACTCTTCCTTCTAAAGTAAAAAAGCCTTCTTTTAAGAGGCATAGGCAGAAGAATTGATTTTGAGAACTCTTTCTTAAATGCAAGAGTATATGCTACCCTTTGTTTTCCCAACTGATCATGTCATTGAGGAAAGCGAGAGGGCCAGCATGGACCCAAGCTCCTTGTCTGGCCTCTAATGTTATGTGGCATATTTGAAGGTTTAACCCTTCACAAATCACAAATGTGCAACAGGTGAGTGGAACCATGACTGAATTCATTCCAGTATGATGGTGAAGATCATGATGATGATGATGATGAAGATGATGATGATAATGGCAGATGCAAAGACCAGAAGGGAAGGGTGATGTGGCAGTCAAACCATCTAATGGACAGTGGCTTCCCCCACAAAGCAAGCAGGGAAATGAGAAAAGTTCTCTGCAACCAACCTAATTTTGCAGCACAGAAGTGCACACTCTCCCTTTTTCCTGCAGGAAGTATGCAGGGAAGAAGTGGGTGTGAATTTTTCCCATGATCAGCAGCTGTCCGTTGAGCTGCATTTCAACACAGCACATAAAACTTCTGTCCTGACCCCAGCAGATTCTGATTTTATAACTTAAGTATATGTATATGCACAGCTGTTTGAATCCTCCTTAAAAAGCTGACTTCATTGCTCTAGTCTTCCAGTATATCCAATATAGTCACTTACATATATCCTAAGCATTAATGCCTTTGCACAAAAAGCATAATAGCACATTTGGAAAATAATAGGAGGAAAATGAGCAGAATACAAAAAAAATACTACGCACAGCAGCTTGTGAAGGTGATGATGAGGATGGTGTTAAGATACCAATAAGCCCTGAGGTAAGAGAGAGCCTCCTGCTCTCTGCCATGGTGGACTCCTTGAAAGGCTCCATTTTGGATGATTTAGGGGCATTGGAGTAAGTCTTGCTGAGCAACTTGTGATTCTTCAATCCATCCAATTCTTCCATTCTAAGGTTACTGGAGTAGGATCTGCTTAAAAGTTTGTGGGGCTTCAAGGTGCTGTTGTGCTCACATCGAGGATCCCCAGAGCACGACCTATTTAACACCTTATGGGGCTTTAAAGTGATGCACTCCTCCTGCTTGACAGCTGCAGAGCAAGCGCGACTCAGCAGTTTGTGCGATCTAAGAGCCATTGTCTGTTCAGCCCTAGGGTCACTCGATAACGAGCGGCCAAAGGTTCTGTGAGATTTTGTGGCACACACATCCTCCGCCTTCACTGTGCTAGAGCAAGTCCTTCTCAGTAATTTGTGAGTCTTGGAGATGCCATCCTGTTCTGACTTCAGTTTTGATTTATTTTTACCACAGCCAGGTGGAGGATAACTTGGCGACCTTAGAATAAAGAAGATGGCAAAGTTGGAGAATAATCAAAATCTTGGGCAAATCAAGCAAGATCACACAGGTGTAAACACTTTCAATTGTCATCTGTCTTTATGCTTTTCCCTAGTGATAAATGCAACCCAAACCTTTAAAACTTGAACAATTGCATATAAACATCTTCCAATACCAAAACAAACCACATACTCCTATTTACAGATCATTAATCAAAAAGACAATTAAGTACTTAAGTACTTAAGCAGAAGTTAGAGCTGTGACCTTACAGCTTTTTGTTAAGGTCTCTATGTCTCAAAACAAGCCAATTATTCAGGAAATTATCTTTGAAATGAAATCTACCACTTATAACACATTTTCCGTAACAAAATCTGTCTTTTTTATGTAATGATCATGACACAATCCCATGAAAGTTATTGTATTCTGGACACAGCATAACAAATTCTATGTTCAGATCCAATGGAAGATTGAATGAGCAGTGAAACTTGGAGACATTAAATCAAATTTAATTCAGATGAAAAGGACATTATTTTAAGAACATCATAATAAACTGGGCACTTTGAGAAAGACAAATTTACACCCTTCTTTCGTGTTATAGACAAATCCTAGCTCTGTAACACCAGAAATGAGAATGTGAGAGACCTAAATTACGAATGCCGAAAGTAAAGAACAAAATATTTTAACGAAACAATGTTCACACAAACGGTCACATTTCTGTAAGGTTCACATTTGCCTGTCCCTGCAAAGAACATGCAAGAGGTATGCTGAATCATTTTCCTATGCAACACCAATCTTTGAAGTTTGTTTGTTTGGGGTTTTTGTTTGTTTGTTTGTTGGCTTTTAGTTTGTTTGGTTTTGGTCTTGTTTTGTTTCATTTTTTGTTTTCCTTTTCTTTTTTTTGTTTTTTTTTGTTTTTTGGGTTGTTTTTTTTTTTCATCAAATAGAAAAGTAAAAGCCCACGGGGAGAGGCTGGCAGGTTTCCCCACCCTGTTAGCAAGTGTTGACAGTGGAGGATGCACGTGGAGGCTGCTGATTCACTGTAAGCAGCTGGCTCACCATCACCCTCCTACAGATGGGAGGCAGGAATGGTGCCCTGGGGGAGATTCCCTGCATTTGGGCTGAGCCATCTCTGGACTTAAACCCCCAAACCAAGAGGAAAAAGAATGGGCTGGTTTTGTATGCCCTTTCTGAATAAAAACAAACCCCAAGCTACAGCCTGTACTTGGCAGTGGCATGTTGAGTGGTAGGGAATGGGTAAGACTTCTACTTAAAACACTGTCTTTCCTCCTCTGCCTTTGAATAGACAATCTTCTGTAATCTTTGACATTCCCTCCTTTTTCAATCTGAGTGATTGCTGTATTCTATCTCCTTTTCATACCCTGAATTTAGAATGGCAAAATTTGTGAAAAATAAGGAATATTCAAAGAAGCATTCGATTCAAATTCAGTAACTGAATTGAAGGGGTGATCTGTCAACTCTCCATAATCAGGAAAACACAGTTGAGTAAATAGTTACAACCCTAAAAGAAGCAAAATCAGAGCCTGATTCTACATATACTTACGAGTATGAGCAACTGGCAGAAACCGTATTACATTCAAATTCATTCAAACTATTCATAAACTCTTTCTTACGCTTTCTAATGTCTTTTCTCTTTGAAATTCTGTGCCTGCATTTCAGAAGTGGAAAAAATTAATGTAGTCAAATACTGGAGAGGGGAGGGTGCTCAGCATCTTTAAACTCAGTCTTTCATTAAAGACCATTCCACTTTTAGAAAACTAAATATACAAACTGCTGTATAAAGACGAGCTGGACAAACATCAGTTTTTTAAATATACATAACATATGCTACACATAAGTATTACTTGTATTTTTATTCTTGATGAATAAAAATATTCAAGCAAAGATAAAATAAAAATACAAACACAAGTTAAAATAAATTAATTATTTCCAGTTCTAGATGGATCGAGGTTGTTTCAGAAAGCAGGGCACTGAAATGCTCTTGCTTCTAATAATCCTAGAAGCTGCAGCAGTACCTAGCTCACTCCTGATATCATGTAATGCAAGGACTGGAAACCCATGAGGTAAGATATAAATAGATATAAATTTTCTCTGTGGAGAAAAGTCAAGATTTCACCTTGTCAAGTCTGCTGTGGATTTTGAACAGTTTAGGGTGATAACAGCTCATTTTCCTTGCTATTACCTGCGCAATGTAGAAAAGATGTGCAGAGGGGATTTCACCTTTTTGTCAGACACCTTTTTATTGTGCGTACAGTTAGATTTTTCTTTACTGTTCTTCCACTGTTGTGTAACAAATGTCTGCATAATCCTGCAAATTAAGAGAGAAAAGAAAGATTTTCTTATCCCAGCCAGGACATACTCATTTTCAATGTTCTCACTCTGCGGCTTTCTGTCATGCATATGAATTAATGACTGGGTGCCCCAGCTCCTCAAACCCCCTTTTTTTTTTTTTCCCCCACATAGAAATAATTTAACATGGGACTCCTAATGAGAATACAGTTTGTGTAAAAACCCATTGCAACTGCAAAACTTACACAGTCTACACCTCCCATGGAGATCTACAGACAAACTGAGTCAAGGGCATCAAATCCAGCTACAGGGGTCTGCCTCTCACATGACCACAGGCTACAGCATCTGCATGGATAAGCAGAACCTTGTTCTCTGACTCTAACCTGGCAGTGGGGGACTTAATAGTGATAGAAGTCAAAGCTGAATTTGGCACAAAAAGGAAATATCCCATTGCTTCAGCCATGAGGGACCACTGGGCTCACAGCTATTTTTACTCCTGCTCATTTGTGAGCTGTGCAGCTATGTTCTTGAAAATCTCATATGGGAACTTTCAGTAATTACCTGATGCAAAAATCACTGACAGGTATATACAAATAGTAAAACATTTTAACAGACTATTCATTCTGAGGGAGCATTTTTTTTTTTTTTTTTGTTCTTCAAAGTCATGTACCATAGAGATTTTAATAACTTGCTTCATTTGTACAAAAATGTTGCACTGAATTTCTTCAAACATGAAACAGGATTTTTTTCGGCAGGGGTTTCTTAATGTTGTAACAGTGAGATACTAAAGCCTATATACTTAAAAATTTATTACATGTACAAAAGCATATGCAAAGAGATGACTCAACAAAATTGTATTAATATGAGTCGTACTATGACCACATGCTGCTAATTTTTTTGACTATTCTTCCATCTTGTCCTCAAAAAGTGGATGGCCTAATTACTGTGGTATATCCTAGAGGCAACTATGAAAGCACAACCCCCTCAGGGTATGCATGAGATTTTTTTGAGCTCAGAAAGACTCCCATTTCAGAGGTTTCACCATCTAAGCAGAAACATGAAATTGAACATTCCTAGATATGGTCTTTATAACGTTTGTGGCCTCCTTAAAGGCACCACAGTGAAAAGAAAAGGAGACCCTGGCAAGTAACACAAATCAGGTTCTCATCAATAGCTGTTAAACCCAAACTTATAATGGCAAATACTGACTTTTATTTAAAGAAAAACAACTTCAGGATATTTTGATCCAACATCCAACCTGACAACATGAATTTTATTTTACTTAAAATGGTCTGGAAACTAAAGAGTGTAATATTTGCCTAAAAATAGGGGTTTGTACTTTTCCAGACTTACTTTTTCAGCTGATGTCCCAGCCCAAATCTTTCCTTAGTAGAGATCTGAAATACATCCACAGTTGGCACTAGAGAAAAAGGAAATTTTGTTGATATTTCATCTTACATCACTAATGACAAACTTGTGACCACGTAAGTCTTATTTAAGGACCCTCTTCTATGAGGAGCTTGACTACAGACAATGGAATTGAAGCAATGGCGAGAGTTGACATGCCATCTAACCATATTAAGAAAGGGATGGTCCTTTCTGGAACATCAGCCAATAGAATTTACAGTTTTACAAATGGAATTCTCATAAATGCATCTCTTCCCATCCATTTTATTTACAAAAATGTATCTTCTTTTTACACACGTACTATGCAAGTAGCAAGCAGCATCAGATGAAATGCATCTGGAGTGTCAGTTCACCTCACCCAGCATTTTAAACTATTTTCCCAAGTAAGTAGTCTGTACACAGTAGAGTTCCTGTGGCTGTGAAGAAAGCCGAGACTGAAACTGAATTCATTAGTACCTGGATTTTGTTTCTGAGGGTGATTTAATACAAGATCCAAAATCATCATCTAAGTGCCAGATGCGTGAATTCCAGTTGCCAAGGGCTACCCTGAAATTTCCTCAAGACCTGTCCTAACACTGCTATGTCCATATTCATGTCGGAAATTGCAAATGTACAGGGTAAAGGATGGAAATTAGCTAGTGGCATTACTAAAATCATTCAGTGTCATTTGCTAGATAGAAGTGGCAGATGGAACCCAGTACTTGTTGAGAGAGCTGCAGGTCCTCAAGGCAGGACAACAGCCAAAGCATATCACAAGCATGAACAGACTGCATACTTTGCATTGCATAAGGTGACAATGACTAAAGTAAAATCAAAAATAAATGAAAACAAAAAATCTGGGGTTTGTTCACATTTTATTAGAAATGGTAAATCAGTATTTCGATGTTATTCTGACCACTCAGAAAGCCAGATTTTATTCAGAATATCGAAGTTAGCACTTCAGTTTTACTTTAATATATATTAAATTTGATAATAAAATACAATATATCTACCCTGGCCATGCAATTTAACTTAGTTCAAAGGTCAGTAGTTACCTCTTCCCTAATGTTATTATTCAAATAACATCAAACATAAACTCATCTTTTAAATACAAACTAATGCTTTTTTTCAAAAGGGATGGATGATTTCATTAAGAATAGCAATATCTTTGGATTGTCAAATTTCAGACACACTGCAGGGGGCTGGTGGGATGTGGAATACTTTAAATATCATTGTACCTACAAACAGAAATTTTAAAATCGGACATCTAGATCAAATTTTTTTCTACATTCTACATTTAGAGGAGACATGCCAATACCTCCACTGGCTGATTCATCCTCTCTAAGACAGGCTTCTAAGGCACGAGGGACAAACTGCCCACACAGACACTACTGAGACAAGCTATTAACTACAAGAACTATCTAAAATCAGTATATTAAACAGCTACAGGATGGTACTCATATCCCCCACTGTGCTTTGGAATGGACCGTGTTCCTGTTTCTCAACCACTAGAATGTAGTATAGGAGAAAAAGCTACAGCATAAAATTCTGGCCCGGTATTGTCAAGAAAACAGAAGAGGAAATCACAGAATTAACACAAAAGATGGTGGATCTCACTGTGCTTTTCTAGTAAGTAAAGGGACATGGCTGCAACAGCAGCTGAGCTCAGGAAAACCAGCGTCAGCAAAGCTCTTGCCTGTGGCCCTACTCCTGCTTTTCTCAGAACTCGGGCACTCCCACAAGCAGTCAGCTGCAGCACTGGGAACTATGTTTCCCACCTTAACCTTGTCAGCAATGCAGAATTTATATTCTTGTTACTTCTCATTTCTCACTGCATGCTGCTCTACACACTTCACCTTCTCTTATTTGCTGCACTTCTTCATTTTTTAAATTACATTTTGATAGAAATGTTCTGAATACTAACTCTGCTTCCTGCTATTGTAAATGCGTATTTTAAGACTTTAAGACAAAAATGATTGAAGTAATAAACCACAGACAAAAAGACCAAAGTCAAGGGGAAAAAATATTGGTATAATGAAATGCTTATTTGAATGAACAGAATATAGCTCATAGTTAGAATAGTCAGGCAACATCCTATAGAAATAGCTCATTGGGACAGATTTTGATAAACAGGACTGGAAATATCTATTATTTTCCAGAGGCAGAATTCTCCCACAGATAAAAGCCTGAACTGACAGCCTGTACTGCAAGTCTCCAAGGCTGGGCAAGTTATTATCCAAACTGAATCTGACGTACACTGTAACAATATATCTGAAGTTGACTCTTGCATATGAATGTTTCCAAATCTTCAAAATAAGTTGATTCTTCATGAGCTTGAACATTTTTCTCTCATGAGGAAACTTTAATCACTTAAAAATTCTTTCAGATCTAAAGATTTCCAGAATAATACTTATTCATACACATACTTATATAGAAACCAGAAGCTGAAAGGGCAATTATCATGGCCTGACTCTTTAAAGCTGCATGAAGGAGGGCATGTTAATATGCTGCACAGGTCTGTGTATGTCTTCATAATCAGTCATATCTCATCTGTGCAGATGAGGTTTGATTTCAAAAATGACAAAATCACATATTAGAAACTCCAGGTTGTTACTCCTTAACCCTGGTTCCTAGGGGAAGCAGTTGCATCTCAAAGGATATCAGGAAAACAAGTTCCCAAAATGAACCCATGAAAGTTTAAATTAGATGCCTGTGTCTCTAGGAAGGGCCTAGCCATGCAAATATACGTAAGCCTGATTTCAAATCAATAGGACTCGTCTCAGCAGTAGAACTGAGCATGTGCAGGGCCAAAGATTTGGTAGTGAGTAAGTGTCTATCCCAT
Source organism: Cyanistes caeruleus (assembly GCF_971803275.1). Taxonomy (NCBI): domain Eukaryota; kingdom Metazoa; phylum Chordata; class Aves; order Passeriformes; family Paridae; genus Cyanistes; species Cyanistes caeruleus. Next base: position 66,149,704 of record NC_141732.1, read on the forward strand.
GGCTCAGACTGCACACTACACAAGGCACAAGAAGAACACACAATTGACCAACCTGGACCATTTAGGTACTGTGTAAGAGAACAGTGCAGGCGCACTATTATAGGCTCTGTGCGAATTACATCCCAAGCCACAGCAATCTCCTCCTAGTTTAAGACAAAAAAACAAACAACAGACATCATTAGCCATCGTGAGGAAGTGCTTTTTGTCATTCTGCCTTTGGGTTGCTAAAAACACCATCCATCCATTTACTCAGCTGTTTAGTATCTACTCCAACATTACACTTTAGAATCAGGACAAATTATGGCACATCAACAACCCCCAAAGAGCAACGTCAGACTGCTTCCAGTTCTTGAGTGAGCTTATTTAAATCAAGCAGAGGTTTATAAACAACACTGCATGTACACTGCAGGCAGACACATCCCCATCCACCAACAGGTGCTGTTTCAAAGCTGAGAAGCAAAGGAGCAAAAAAGACAGAATAGAAATTAGCCTCATAATTAAGGGCTAAGGAAACTTTTGCTCCTTAAAATTGATCTAAATAATCCAAGCTATGATCAGACTTCCTTAAAATTTTAGTGAGGCTCAATAAATATCTTATGTGCTGTGTGGACCTGAAAATAAGACCTATCTGTGCAGAAGCTAATGATGCACTTAAAGGTTCTCATTTTTGTTCTTTATTATTTTATTATATGCAGGCCAGGAAGTTGCTGCACAGATGAGGTGAGGAAGTGTGAAGATGAATGACAGCACAACAGCAAGAGAAGGCAGGCTGCCAGTCAACAAGCAGCACCACTGTCCTTTTGCCAGTCAAGCCTCTCTCTAATCAGAGTACAGGAGCACTCCTGGCAAAGTCCTCTTCCCTTCAGGACTGTAAGAAGTAATTTCACCTGACTCATGTCTAACTTAACATAAAAAGAACCCCATGCTTAATTTATGTATATTAAAACATTTACCACTCATGAAAAATGTTTGGAAGGAAATATATATGCAGCAAATAAAAGCCTAATATAGCATTTTAACAATGTGGTCAAAAAAGGAAAGAAAACCTTTCCATCGTGTATCAATTAATAATGTGACACTCACTTGTGAAGACCAACTCTCCAAAAAAGGAAAGTATCAGTGGTTGTCTAGAGAGCATGATGTACAGCAAAATTAAATGGGTATTAATGTTCATTATGTAATTCTGTGATTAGATTACTTACATCAAGAAAGCTAACATCAATATGTAGATCAATATCTACATCATCAATGGCTCCATATTCCCTGAAAGGAAATAATTACATTACATTAGAGCTCTTTAAGATACTCCTCAGTCCAGGAGTACTTACAACATGGAAGATTTTATCAAGGATTATCTTATCTGTAAAATCAGAATAGTTATAAAATACATATTTACATAGATTGGATCAATATTCCCAGTGGGTGACCGTCTGCTGCACTTAAAAGGTTTTTTCAGAGGATCTTGCTTAAACAGGCTAAATCTTTTCCATTAATTCCCAAAAAAATCTCTCCATTGCTGCTGTATATTTCTGTCTCATGTATTGCACAGATGAACAAAGAAAAAATTAATAATCACATGCTGCTCCCATTTATGACACAAGAAAACCCTTGTTAATTTTCTAGAGTATTTCTGGATAACAGCCAGTAACCTAAGAACAGCCTTCAGATAAACCACAGAAGACAAATACAACACAGCCTAGAGGATGGCAAGTTATACCTGGGGATTGCTTCATACACTCAAGCATTTGTTTGTCAAATATAAAGACTGCCCTGTAATGTGCACAAGGCAATAGTTACCTGTTTTATCTGTTACGTGTGGTATTGCAAGATTAGGATTTAACATTGCCATCTGAAAACTTACATTTAAACTGCGACTTCTCTGCCTCTTTTTTTTCTAACGTAATGATTGCCTTCCCACAACACACTTGAAGACTTCTAAAGAACAGGGCTAGAAAATACTTATTCACACATCTAAACAAAAAACTGTTTTCCTTTTCACCTACACTACTTAAGTGGACAATGCTATAAAAGTACTATCTCTCGAATTTTCACAGATTAGCTTCCAGTCACTAGGATGTTTTTAACTTTAAAACTGCATTTCTGTTTTTGTTCTCACAGTGACTTCCATGCTTTTCTGTTAAACTTAGTACTAAGTGCAGAGCAGCAGTTGTGCATAGATCATTCAATAAAGCAGTTTTGAAATACTGAAATGTAACTGTTTCCTACCAAAGCGACCTCTCACCTGTGGCAGGCCTGAGTTTGCACTGGAAATTGCTGGAGCTCTTGTGAAGTTTGGTGAAGGGAGCCCCTTCTACCAAAACTCAGCAACCCAGTGGTTCTCTCTGGTCAAGGAAAACCCAGGTTCTTTCTCTAGATCAGGTCTGTCCCCACATGGCACACACAGAGCAGGTGAATGGCAGAACAGGGCTGTATCACAGACTTTCCAGGTACCTTTAGCGCTGCTCCAGCGTCACCTCACCTAGAGACCTACAGGCACTCACCGACCTCCTACAGCTCACTGAAAACCTGGCTTTGAAACAGGGAAGCTCTCCACCTGCTGAATGGCTTTGCCACTACCCTACCCAACAGTGGCACTGGGCTTTTTTGTTCACTTTCCAGAAGATCCGAACATTGTTCCGCTATCTTAAATAATTTTTATGAATGCAGGCTGGTGATACTCACATAACTGAGATTCAAAATGCTGTAAACAAGAATAATTTTATAAATGCAACAGGAATGGTTGAATTAATGGAATAGAAATATTAGTGAAGAATGAATAAAATAAAAGTTAGTTTTAACTATGACATTTCCACACTCACTGAAATCTCTTTGCCCCCCACCCCACTACTATCCTAGAAGATGGCAAATAGGCAAATAGGCAAATAGGCAAATAGGCAAATGATCCTAATTCTAGTTTTAATTTCCCAAGCTGACATGAGGAGGAAATCATGTTTCATTCCAACCCCTATATCTTATGATCTGCTGTCTACCATTGCTTCATAAACACATCTTGATTTTGAAGCTTCCAGAGGTCCTCTGCCCATAAATGAATGAGGAATGTAAAGAGATACAGAAGAGTGTGGACCAGCTGGATGGATCACCTTCTCAGGGCTTTTGTGGCAAGTTTTCTAAGGGCAGTGGTGAAAAGAATGAACATACAGAAACACGTACTTTTACTGTAAAACTGATTCTGTGACAGCAAGAGATTACTGAAAGAAGGGAAAATTGTCTACAAAATATGCCTCTCAGTGGATACCCTTGTCAGACAAACTTCTCTCTTAGAGAAGTGGAGCTGCACAAGAAGGATGAAAATGAATGCTTAATGCTTGTGGGGTGTATTTCCAAGAATCTGTAAATATTTTCAGCTGAAATAAAGTGGATAAAGCATTGAAGTTTTACACATGCCAAAAGCAGCCACAGGTGCCAGTTTCTACTATAGTGAGTTCAAGGAGATCACAGTGTTTCTAGTGAAACTGCTGATTCAATAAATTTCGAAAGGTTACATATAATGTTTCCATTTTAGGAGCTTGAAGGAATTTCATAGTTATCAGTTTAGCAAATAAATATTTATTCATTTCCTAAACCTATATACAGCTATTCAGATTTCAATTCCCCAGGCTCTTGAAGTGTAATAAATTTCCATCCGATTTGAAAAGGTGTAGTACACCAGTGGTGTAGGTATGTTCTCTCTCTTCCTTGATTTGTAGGAATACTTTGGTATTTTCTTTGCAATGCATCTGACAGGTCTGTTACATCTTACCTACCTGTTATTTTTATGGAATTATTAAGATTACATTGATGGAAAATGAAGGTATAAAGTACCTGAGGCATATTAAAATAGATATACTATATATATATAGATAGATAGATAGATAGATATATGCACTATGGCAGAATCATGCACATTCATACATGCCCAACAGAATTTGTCTAAAATTACTCTTATCAATTCACACCTGACCAAGGTTCCATTACTTCCCTGTGTAGGAAACTTTAGATTCTCACAATTAGAAAACTCTCCGAATCTCTGAGCAAACCCAAGCTCCTTACTGTCTCCCTTATAATGACTGTACAGAATATTGGATCACTCATTCTACCTACAAACAGCCTTTTTGAAGACAAGAAACTGTTATTGTGTTTTCTTCCTCTCTTTTTCTCCTAGACTAGACAAATCCAAATCCTTCAGCTGTTCCCTAGGGAAAGTATTTATTAAACCTCTTATCATTCCTCTTGTTCACCTCCAGGGCAAAATACAGAATATGACAGGAAAAGACTTTAACAAGGGTTTAAAGAAATATTGAATAGTAATTTACAACAAAACACAACTGCCTCACTAGAACTGCAAAAGACAATGATGTTTTGGAACAGGGCTGTTCTCAGCACAGCTGCTTGTAACCATGCTGTTCCACAAAAGAAGCCCCCAAAACCCAACACTGATACTGGTTTGCAGTGCTCCCTCCTTTTGTCACACAACATGCAGGAATCACCAGAAAAGACTTGTGCTTTGGCAGTCAGGGAAGGCCCATACAGAATGCAAACATTAAAGGTTCCACAGTACAGAAAGGCCAGTGCCATACCTGAGAGATACTGCATTAGGTCCATAGATCTCTCTCACTGCTGTTAAATCAGCTTCCAGCTGTGGGTGCTTGTGAAGTTCTCCATCATAGCTAACCTGTTGGGGATAGAAAAGTATCTTGAGAGTTCTGTACTTCATTTTTGGCACCTGATTTAGACTCTTGAAAGTTCTCTCTGTAAATACATTGCACTAAGATTCCTCAATGCCACACTCAGAAGGGCCAATTTGAAGCCCTGAGGCCACCTCATCTGCTAAAGTAGTGAAATTTTCAAAGCAGGCACCTCTGCCTTGAAGTGTTCTGAGGGTTCTCTTTCTGTTTGTGAGAAGAGAAGCTGCAAAGGACTCATTTATCTGTCCTATTTTGTCCCAAGGTTTGTTCTGGGACACTAGTGTATTTTAAAAAGGTTACGTAGGATAAGAACCAGATGTCCCCAGTCCTGTCATCCAAGTCCAACCACTACAGCACAAAGGTTGGCTTGCTCTCATTTGTTGTCACACTCTCATATACAAGACACAGAATGGCTTGGTGGCTTGGGCACAAGAGAAGCATGAAACTATTCTCTATACCCAGCACCTCAGCATCAAAATTAAATTTTTAGCTTACTCACTGCCTTCTTGCATTCTGCCCACCAGTGCAATAATATGAGACCAAAAAAAAAATAAAAAAAAATTAAAAGAACACTTTCTCATCTTAAGTATTACGCCAGAGAAGGTAATAAAGAAGTATACATCTAGACACCAACCCTCCTGGTTTTTTTTCAAACTCTACAAGAAAAATGGAAAAAGTTACGTTTGTGCTTACACTAAAAAGCAAAACTTGTGAGCTGGTCTCATTGGACTCTACGAAGTCAAAATAATTAATACCCTCCTATCTTCTATGAGGTCCAAAGTACCTCTCTGGGCATGTAAAAATATATTCATCATCTGTCTAATATTACCTTTTTCTCAAGCAAAATTATCCTGATTGTGTGAAGCTAAATCTATGTCTTTACAACAACTAGAATGACAGTAATTCCACAGATGTCAGTGAACTCCCTAGACTTGAACAGATTCAGAAATGAGCATAGGATTTGACATACTCAGAGAACAAAGCAGCAGAATATAATTTATGCCTTTAGACCCACACATCTATATAACCTTATACAGGAATTCTGCAGAGGATTCTTGTTGCTTCAGAGCCACATCCAACTGCATTTGTACATTTGTAAAACTTCCATTTTTACAGCCAAATCTGTAGGAAACCAATGCTAGGACATTTTCAGCTCTGATGCTTAGAGATGTGCTTTCTAATTTAATTATATTTCAATAGTATTCAACTAATAATCAGATGATCACCTTTTTATATTTGAAAAATTAGCAGAAAGCAATTTGATTAGACTTAGACCTAGAATGCTTTAAGGCACAGAATTCATCAGCGTGGCATGGACATGTATTTTTCAGAGATACAAGTGATATTCATGACCAGAAGGTTATAAATAAAGTATCCTTCCTTTGTTTGGGCAGGCATGTCAGAACAATTTTCCAAGTAGAAGAGCACTGGAAAGCAATAGTTATTGTCATTTTTTTCATTTTAGGTAGGGGGAAAACAATCCTTTTTACATGCTCATTACTCAAAGAAGAATTCTTTAAAGATGCGTAAATAATTGCTGTCCTGCTTCCAAAGAAAGCACAGCAATCATTTCACAAATCATAGCTGTGGTGCACTTGCCACCTTTGTTGGTCTTAAACCAGATTGTTAACCCAGTCTTACCTTTCAATAATAGTAAAATACAAAAGGAACATTATGCAGAACACTACCCTGGCTCAGCAGAATGTTTTTTCTAATCTATTTTCTCATGGTAAGAGGCTATGAACTCAAAAAGGAAATAAAGCAGTGCTCTGGCAAATTTTAAGACCACAGTATGGTACTTCCCACTCCCAAATTAGTGCCACAGACATAATGATGTACGCAGAGGAGGCCGTCAGAGGTTTGTATTTCTGCATTTTCAAGTATGTTTTGCAGCTGAAGCACCAGAGACATGCAGAGCGCCAAAGGCAGAAAATTTCTGTTTTCATCTCCTGCTCTTATTTGCAAATGCAGAAGATAGTGATTCAAAGCAAGGATTAACAGAGTTGCAGGAAAAAAATGAATATAAAAGAAAAAAAATCTGATAACTTTGCTGGGACTGAAAGGTCTATGTTTAGAAAGTCTCCATTTTTAATCTGAGACCTTATTCAGATTATTTGACAAAAGGTCGCTCTTTAAAAGGAGATTAAGCGATTTACAAACCTAAATCCCATTGAAAATCAATAGGTTTTACACTATTGAACCACTTAGCTACTTTTAAGTACTTATCCATTAAATCCTTTGGGAGGATTACAAGCAGGTGCCTTGGAAGTGGATACAAACATTTCATTTATGAGCAAAAGGTTGCATCTTCTTTACACTGCCCATCAAATTCCATTTCTCATCTTCCATGGCCCTTGCTTCATCAGCAGCAGCTCTCTTGCTTTTCCAGCTGTAGCCACTTAGAAGTGCTAAGAATTATCCCTGACCTCCATCCTTGCCAGCTGTACTGCACACAATTACACTGGCCTCTCCTCCCTCTATTTGTTACAGTTGGTGTTTCTGCCCCCTCTCTCTGTGGGCACAGCAGACACTTCTCTCAAATGAAGGAGCCTGCCTTGCTCATTTTCCACATATATGGTCAAATCTTTTGTCTCCCCAATACACCTGGTGCTCATTTGACAACTCCTACAAACACTCTGCTTTGAAAAAGGATTGTTCTTTTTTGTCTTTCAAGGGACTATTCTCATTACCTGGTTTTCTATTTATTTTCTAAGTCCTCAGTATTATCTTTTAACTCTAAATGACTTAGTTAGATTTTAGTGGTTTTTACCATGAAATTTTAAATTAGACATGTTCTCTTTTCCTCTTTTTAAATACACTTTCTGTGATGTCTTCTTTTTTCTTTCATTTTCACCGTATTTTCTTTATGGATATTCTACGCTCAAGACACTAATAATCAACTGGTATTTTATTTTTATTGCAGACCTGATTTATTTACTTATTTATTTTTTTCCCAGTTGCTATTCTTTCAGCTAAATGTATTACCTCATAGAGAAGACAATGCAATATAATCTAGTTTCCATTTTAATATAAGGCACTTAAATTCTAACCGGTCTTGTCTTATTACACAGCTCTTTTACACCTTGCAAAACGATGTACTGCTATCAGTGTTCGTACCTCACAGGCAGTGTTAATATTTATTAATTCATTTGGGCACAGCCAGGCATCCTATACCAAATGTATCAGCCCTGGTTCAAGAAATAAGCACTCCCAGCTGTTTTCTGCCTTTTCCTTCACCTTGAGGTTACTGCCCTTTCTTCAGAGTTGAAAAATGAAGCGAGTACACGCGACTCATCACTACAGGACAAGATCAGAAGCTTTTTCCTCTCAGGCAGATTAAAATAAAACATTGCTCTTTGCAGTGAATTATGTGTATGGTCCTCCACAGCACTCCCCAGCATGGGGCTGTAGGAGTCAGCAGCTGAAGGGAGGCAGTTCCTGCAGTCATTTCTACAGCGAACATGAGTCAATTCCCCACGTGAGCTATTTCAGACAGTGGCAATACATTATTTCAGTTCCAGTTTCAAAATAACTTTTAACAGCTTTTCAGGGCCACGGGGTTGTTTGTTTGCTTGTTTGTGGGGTTTTGCCGGTTTTGTTTTTTGGTTTTTTTTTTTACTGTAAAGCATCCCAACATGAATTTTGTGTGCTAACCCCGGCGCACTGTTGGCTCTGCAGGAGAAGAGGCTCAGCCATGTCCTGCTGATCAGCATCCCACGCTCTCTGCACTGACCCACCCTGCTGGCACTGCTGCCGTGCTCCTGCAGCCTTGGCTCTGCACCCAGGGCACCTCAAGGCTTCAGCCTCGAGGCTGAGGCAAGGGACAACCTTCACAAACAGCGACCAAGCTCGCCAAAATGTTCATCGAAATAAACAGTTCTAATAACATAAGCAAGGAATGACTCCTCGGGGAAACATTGAGGCTGAAATATAAGAGAAATCTGAATAAAGAGACTAGCAGCGTGAAGCGCACTGCAAAAGAAAAAGGCGTGAAAAGATTTTATTTCCCAATATACATGAGAATGTAAGAATTAATGCTGCTGAGGGAACAAGAAGGAAAGGCACAGAGCACTACAATCATCTGAAGTATGCAGCATTTTTCAAGGTGAATTTTACTCCGGAGCTCAGAAAAAGAATGGACTATTGCCTAGACCAGACTTGTTTTGTAATACAAAAGTTGCATAAAAATGCAGTGCTCTTTACTTTTAAAAATGGCAATTCTCTGTAAGGAAAGAGATTTGGATCCTGTCTTCCCCTTTGTATTAATAATGGGGTAAGCTTTACAGAGTCAGTTATCTGTTTCCTGGAAGTAAGAAACTACCTTCTATTTTCAAGCTTTCTGAAGGGTATTTGCTTGTTCCATTCTTAAAGCATTGCAAAAGGAAGCAAAGTAATCTTATTTTGAATATTTTATAATTATAACTTTGAACACATTCAATATTTATGTCATAAAATGCTAGGTGTGTATATATATATATATACACGTCACTCTACTCAACCCTGAAAAAACCACAAGAAATTAAAGATTATTATCAATTTGTAATGGATTGAACATAAGAACTTTCAAATATTAATTTCTTGGAACTTGTGCAAAAAATTTCCTGCATTACCTGTCCTCCATAATAAAATTCCTCAGAGTCATTATCTCCTTCAGAGTCTTCTTCAACTGTGCTGCTGTGCCGTGACTCCTTAATGGAAAAGGAAAGTTAACAATGATAAAAGTAATATGTTGACCTTGCATGTACAGCTCTAAATGTAACTACAGGAATTATGCTTTTACAAATAGCATCCTTCCTGAAGAGATCTTTTAGTATAATTTAGTGTAATTTTTCCAGAGGACCCATTTTAAGAATGATGAAATATCACATGAAAAAAGCACCTAATACAGGGTACATAAAAACACCTTGAATATATATTGGAGAAATAATACTTGTGTGGTAGCAAACACAGCATGGTATTTCAAAGAACTGGATAATTCAGCAGACTTTATGGGGATACTTCACTCTGTGCTTTTGCTAAACAAAGCATAACTTTCACATCAAGACTGGTTATGGACACAGATCTTTTGGTGTGTCAGCAACCTACTTACTAGGTTTGTTTTACTTTATTCTCATAATTAAACCCTACTAGTTTCAGGAAATAATCTAAGTCCAACATGGAATATTTCATGTTTACTTCTGTGAAAACCTGACATTCTACGGCTTAATGATTATTTTTAAACAGAAGGTGCCCGGAAAGTTTCAAACTTAATTTTCTGAGTAGCTCTGCACTGGGACAGTAAAAAATAAGAATTAGAAAATCCTATGCTTACCTAAGTAAAACTTGTTTCAGATAGGCTGCCTTGTGAATAATATCATCAAGTAAACTGAACTAATCCTGGCACTGACTGAAACTCAGCATGAGATGAAATATTATATTCCATTTCTCTCTACTGGAACCTTTACTTATAATTACATAATTCCTTGAGAGAGTAATTCCTGTTTCCCACAATGCACGTGTTATTTCTGTGCTCTGTGCTGACTAGTAGCCCCTAAAGAACACCTGGTAAAATCATTCTTCACTTCAACCTCAACGTAATGCATTAACCCCTTTTTTCTTATTTGTGTCCTACATAGACATGTAATAATGGAATAGAAATCAGACATAAGAATCAAAAAAGTAGCAGTTTCCCCTAAATTCCACAGCCATAAATGTCAGTATGTATATACATTTATCCCCAGTTTCTATGGTCAGACATTGTAATCCTATTTTTCTACCTATGCCCCTAAATTCCTGCTCTATTCACTGTATGTATACATACAGTGCAAAAGTGTATTTATCCAATCTCATGGCAACTTCTGGCAAAGCATAAAAATAATTTCTGCTTCTACTTCATTGAAAATAGTAACTTTAGTCTTACTTGTTTTATAATAAAATTACTTCAGAGGAAAGTCTGTTTCAAAACAGAAATCAACTCAACAAAAATTTCACACAGAACTCTCACGTTAGAATAATGACAAACCCATCATATCCTAACCAAGCCTTGAACTGTCTAGCCAAGAGAAATCATCAGTGTTAAGAGACTTTTTATAAAGGGTGTTTTTTCAGTACTTTCACATTTAAGTAGCTGACTCAACTAGAAACAAAACACAAGCTCAAACTCAGTCCCACAGAACCTAACTGTATTTCAGGCTTTTAAGGAAATGGGTAAATTCTTCCCACACTTGTTTTTCTTATGTTTACAGAGCACTGAACATAATGATGAGCCTGTAGAAGCAAACTGTTTTCAGTGGAGGTTTTCACACCAAATGATGTTTCATTTACTAAAAAAATCTATACACATAGCATCTAGGCATGCTTACCTGCCCTTTCCAGGATAAGAAACTCAGCACCTACCCTCACCAAAGGAGAACTTCAGGTCAAGCACCTGAAGTCCTGACAACACTCGATCTCTAGCTTGAGGCAGGAGCCTACATGGTACCTCTTTGAGGCCATGGCACTGTTAAGCCCCAAGCAGATTTCACCTTAGTGCCACTTCTTTCTTGACGTCTCAGTGAGACTGCTCAGAGACCTGTGCCAGAGGCACAGGGCAAACAAATAGCACCCTGCCTGGAAGACCCTAGTTTTCAAGAGCCTGCATATGGTGAGAAGGGTCCTGCAGATTTCCTAGAGTCTGCAGTGGGATTGCTGCAGGCTATATGAAGAAGCACTGAGCTGGAAGTAATAAAGATGAAGTCTTATGTGCCAAAGTAGGTTAAAAGGTAATGGAATCACTATCTTCTTTTCCAGGAGAGCTGTGTTATTTATGGCCAAAGGGTCTATACCACTGTTGAACAAAAAAAAATTGACACATCAAAAACATATTTCCTAGGACAGCAGGAGAATCTCTATCCCAACCAAGTGAATCACTGGTTAAGCCATTTATGAAACCCAAAGAAATATGGTCACCTTTTAAAACATGCACATTTTGTAAACATGCACAGATTGAATAAGCACACTTTGATAGGAAGTCTATGGTAAACATTCATATTCTATTGTTTTCTTTTCTTTTTAAAATAATTTCTGTTAAAATATGCATACAAGAAATACATACCTCTCCATTCTCCCTCTGTAATTTTGACTTTATGGATAAGCAATAGTTGACATCACTGGTTTTTCTTAATTCTTGAAGAAAAAAAAAAGGAAAACAAGGAACATACGTGTGGAAAAAAAAAATGAAATAGTTTTGCATGTGCAGACTTGGAATTCTTAGCTGCAGCAGTAGAGCAAATAAGGAACAAAAAGTTACAGATATGAAAATCATCAAAGAGTTTACAATGCAACAGTCTAAAATAAGGAAGCCCTTAGTTCCCAGAAGACTTTTTTTAAGTGTAAATTGAAACTCAGCTCATCCATCTGGGACATTTGCTTTTCCCAATTTGTGATTTACAACTTAGTGTCATTCATTTATTTCACATAATTTATAAAAGAGTAAAAAAATCAAACCCCTCAGAAAAATAAAATTTTCTATATAAAAGGTAGGTTTTTGCTCTATTGTAAATTACAGGCTTAATTTTTTTTCAAAGTAAAGAAATATTTGCAAGTAAAATTTATCACAAACTTCTGATGATAATAGCAAGATTTTGTTTGTGTGCCTTTGCAATAACTTCAGTAACACTACTCTTGATTTACATCTGTATAAATGAGACAGAGACTGAAGATCACACTGGTTCCCCAGTGGAATTCAAAACCATTCTGTGTTACGCAAAAAAAAGCCCTAAAGAATTATAATAATAATAAAAAATTACAAAGTCAAGTGTTCCTATCTGAAGAGCTGCCAGAATTAAGAGTGCTCTGCACAGTTTCTTCTGCAGCCTGAAAAAATCACAGACTTTGTCTGCCAGAATCTAAAATGTCTCAATGGAGTGTGCACAAATTCTTAATAAATACAGTATAAATGTGCCTGTATGTCTGACAAGAATACCCTTTCATGTATCAAGTACTTGTTGAAAATAAGGAAATAATTTATAATGAGAGGCCTCCAAAATCATTGGGAAAAAATAAATCGTTTTTCTATAGTCTAATTTAGTGAAACAGCTGAACCATTTTGTTTCAAATTTCCTGAAATATTTCACCAGAGGCAGTGGTGGTAGTTACAGACTGTTTCATCTGCAACGGTGAAGATTTAGTGAAGTTTTAAGTAAGTGATCGTGAAGACTCATAATTGGAAAGTATTATGGACCTCTAGGTGTATTCAAGGGGAATTGCTCTAGCACAGGCTAAAGACATTAAAAGCAAAAGATAACATTCTGCACACAACTGTGGTGACCCCCAAAAGAAATATTCTAATTTCTTCTATTCTGAAGTGTAGGACAATTTGCTAGATCAGAGACCAACAAGACCAGAGAAAACAGCAAACTATATAGCTGAGCACTTCAACATCACATCTCCCTCTGAGCGCAGACAGCATCTTATCTTTCCTCCAAAATTATGAACTTGGTAAAACTCTCCAGACGTAGGATTACCTGTAGCAATTTGGTGGAAAATTACTGGAATTGGCTCTGTTGTGACTAATACATCTTCATCGTTATCAGAACTGGAAACGTAAGTGTTATCTACGAAAGAAAAACACTTTGCATGGTGAAGTTCCATTGTGCTTTGTCAACCCCTTCCAATTTTCCTGTCCCAGACCTGTACCACAAGGAACCGCTCCCCAGATGCTTAGGGAAGCTGAACACTATCACCACCTTCCTGATGTGCTCCTTTTTTCCCCTTGAAATTTCTAATAAAAAAGAAAGATATTACAAGTATGGGAGATTCAGACCTAAACCTTATAAAGCAAAACCATGGAGTTTGATGTGATGTCTTTTGTGAATCACACCAAGCACTTCTCTGAACCAGCCCGCAAGGCTTAGAGTGCCCAACCTTTTCCAAAATTAATACTTGTTACATGTTTTTTTCCTATGTCTGACACCAAAACTCAAGCTAGATCTGATATGCAGAGTGAAAGCTGCACTGAAAGCTGGGTGTTAACAGCCAATTATGCAAAATACCTGTGCCTCATTTTGCCTAGTCACATAAAGGTTATTTGAAGTGTCTTCTAATCAGTGGATAACCTTTCTTCTACCTGAAAAGAAATCCTTCCCACTTAACAAAAACATTGGTATGTATGAATGTTGCAACGCTATTTAAGCAAATTTTCTTAAAAAAATTGTAGGGATTAGAATGAGGAGTGTGTCTGTTGGGAGTTTTTTGGCTTGGTTTCTTCTTTTACTTTCTGATTAAATGTTTACTAACAAAAACCAAGAAACAGCAGGGTTTTTTGTACTATCTGCAGGAGCTAATTCTGCATGTATTGCTGAACTGCTTATGCAAGTAATGACACTTTGTTTTCTAATGATCTGGGCTGAATTGAAACCTATGCTGTAGTGCAGAAAGGCTGGTAATTAAGATAATCACAGATAAAGTGACATATAAGAGAACTGAAGAAAGGACTTATGTATTACAGTCTTTAATATCAACAACACACATGAAACCACATGCAATTTTAAGCATACTGCTGCAGCCTCAAAGCTTTTGAGTGCTCCCAGTGAAATGTTACAGGTGTTAACAATTATTGGGATGCAAGTTCAGCAACATCATCTCAGTTACTAGTCTCCTTGACCGAGAGGGAGCATGGGCTGTGGCTGGCACGGTGTGCCAGCCCAGGCAGGGCAGCAGCTGCACTGCTCACACTGATGGGTTTTCTTGGCTGCCACCTGTGAAACAGCCTTTCTGCCACATTCACACCCACCTGCCAGGCCTGACTCTGTGCCACACCTTCGCCTACTCCCACTCCTGTGCTGTCCTTCGAGGCAATCTGAGGGATCTGTGTCTGGCTCCACACACACATGCTGTTTGCAGGCGATGCTGCAGGAGCCCAGCACCACTGAGCACAAGCCCTGCACTCCTGTGGGCACAGCCAAACATCAGTCTGTGGCTGCTCAGCCACACAGTGGGCACAGGGATGTGTTTCACAGCCACGGCATTGTGTGAACTAAGCGGGGTCCCTTCTGTCAGCACTCATTCCTCCTCCCACTTCTGTCTGCTGGCAGGAGGGGTGTGAGCTACAGCCACAGGACAGCTGCACCTTGCCCTCTGCAAGAAGCCCTACCTTGCCTCTGTTTACACTCTCCACCTTGTTGCCACCATCATTTCCATGTCCACCTTGCACATACAACACAAGCACATCTGTTTCCCAGCTTTGGGAGTGTAAGTTACTGCTACAGAGTTTAATGTGCTGAGATAATTGAGGCCATCATTTGGCTCTAAATATATCTAACACCACGTGCATGGAAGGCAGAGAGGAAATCTTTGTGCTACAGCTTATTGCTGTACAGAAAACTAGGAACAGAATGTATGTTCTGTACAGAATAAACATACATATATGGAAAAAGGACTGCTCAGCTACAGGTTTCATAGTTTTTAATTATATTTTTATGCCTATTGTCATTCTTTCTTGGCAGCTGGATAATATGACTTTCACCGCCAAGTTGTTTTTTTTCCCTTGGCTATTTGGCAGCTATTAGGGTTCTTTTTTTTTTTTTTTTTACTTCCATTGATATGATGAGACTTGAAATTAAGATAATGGCTTTGATTTGTTTTCTTCAACAACCCTTTTCTAACACTTGACACCTAGGAATACCTGTCCTCTTCACTGGAGGACACAGTGCCTGGACCTAGCAGAGGGATGCAGCAAACTAGTTGCCAAACTGGTTCTCTCCATCTCTGCTGCAATCTGTTGAAGTCTAAGAAAGATGTGTTACCTACAAATCACTGGGATAAAAGACTACAGCAGTTCTACAAGTTTCTGTCAGCCAGCACAAATCATTCTGAACATAAATTCATTAGCAAAATGCTTGCTACTCTGCTGGCTCCCACAGGAGTCATGATACGCTCATATTAGTGGGACTTCAGTCTTCTCATTGATGTTATAGACTGTAACTGCTCCTAAGAAGGATTATTTTCCCCACTGGTGTCAATATTAGGAAAAAATTGTTGCAGCAATACTTTGCTGAAACTGTTATACCTGCTTGTAAACTTTTCAGTTATGTTTTCACAACTGCAGCAATGGATATATAACTTTCAGACATTGCTGTCTCAACACTACTCCTGTTAAGTCCTCAATGTGCCTTTGTGAGCACATTTTTAGCTTTCACTTTTAAACATGAAACTTTCAAACACCTTCCATTATTGAAAGTTGTCATGTCACATTACCGTTTCCATAGGCACGATTTAAAAACCCAGCTGCTTGTATCTGATGCTTCAAGAAGTAAAGCTGCAGCAACAGCTACACACTGTTGTCAGTACCAAAGTGGTGATGCTGCATACATTACAGCAAAGCAGGCTGTGGGAGTATGTATACTACCCAAGGCTCTTCTTTCAGTATCCAAAATTTACTTTTGGGGTATCCTTTTAGCTGAGTTACATCACTTGTAGAGTGGCCTAATCTATTCTATTTTCATATATTTATTGCACACATTAGCAATTTATCTGATGATCAACTCTGACAGCCTTGTCTTGGATTTACAAATCTGATCCACTCTGTATTATACAGTCTTAATCTACAGAGGGTACAACCTTTCTGTAGCTATGCACTAATGGACTTAAACCTTAATCTGTAAAGGTTTATCCTGTGAGAAATTTAATTTGAGTGCACGTGCTGCTCTATCAACTCTATCAACTTACAGCACTACTTGAAAAACACCTTCCAGCTGAGAACATCCGCACAGAGCTTCCCAGACTTGATACCATCACAGCCTGACATGTCCTTAGAACCTTTCTTAAGATACATGTCAGAGAAGGCAGACAGAGTCAGTGATAACATTAGGTTAGAAATCTGGGACAAAAACAGGTGACAAAGAATCAGGCTCATCGAGTCAAAGCGAGTGTTTTATGATCAAAGCTGTAAAATGGCAAAAAGTCCTTATCGTTCCCAACACACTGAACATCTCTTCATCGTAAAACACACATATATTCTGCAAAAGCTTGAGATGTGAATGAAATCATCTCATCTAAAGCCCTGAAGGGCTGGATTTTAATCAGTAAACATGTACTGCTTTACTCTCCACTCCAAACTACAGTGTGAAATGTTCAAATGCTATCTGCCTGTAAAATTTAGGGCGCGATGGCGCAGAATATTCATCAGGTTTTAGGGACACTAAAGTCACTCAGGCTTGTAGGCTATCAAGACATGCTGCAAATAACACCCACAAGGAAATTTTGAGGTCTACCAGACAGAAGAGTTTGCCAGGAAATGAGCTCTCATGGGCTGTGCAAGTAACTGCTGCTGGTTCAGTGCTTCAGCTTACCATTTACTTAGAGGTTCCCAGAGGTCAAACTTTGTGATATTTAATGGAAGAAACTGTTAACAACACATGGTGAAGATTTTTTTCAACTATTTGTCCCTCCATTCACTGTCAGCTCAATGCAGGATTCAGTAAATCCATTTATCACTGGTGTGACTGTGCATTGTATGAATCTCAGTTTCTCGCATTTCTAAATGTTGAACAGACTAATATTATTCTCCTCCACAGTTTTCACTGGTTAGAAGAATAAATCTAATAAAGGTTGTTAGTATTCTTTCACAGAATCCGTTGTTTTTAGCACCACTGTTGATTTTTTCTGTATCTGCTTCAAACACTGGTGTTTTGATCAGAATCTGCTGCTTATCAGTGAAGATCAAAGTCATACTTCTTAAGAGCTTCTAAAAGAAATTGTATTTCTTTCAGAAACATTTCAGAAAAGCTACAGATAAAGATCAAAAAAGGACAGAGGATTTCATATCATTCATGGTACTTACACTGTTAAATAATCACTGGTGCACAATGTGGCGCAGTACAACAGTACTTCCATAAACCTTTATTTGCACAGCACCTGTCATCCCTGCTTCCCTCCTCCTGCTTCTGATAGCCTGTGCTGCCTGAAGTATCTGTGCAGTGCCTTTGTGAAGGAAATTGGGGAAATAGGCTCCCTGAAAACTTGCTTTTGTTCTTACCTGCTTCTGTTTCCTATGAATAACACCCCCTGTCAAGGCTGGCCACGTGGTTACACAAATAAATACCTTTGCCAGCCCAGCTCGGAGTACTCAGGGGAGGCTGTGCTGGGAACACCTGTGCGAGCCAGCCCTAGTGAAGAGCCGCACACGAGCGCTTGGCTCCGGCTGACCCCGAGCGGCACCAGCGCACAGTCTGCAGGCTTAACCTGGACAACACGAGCAGCCTCATCAGGGTCCCAAACACAAGTGCTCTGCTGGCCCTGTGCCAGCCTGCTCAGGCTCCTGAAAGTTCCAGCTTTATCTACCATGCCAAAGACAAGCTGGGCACTTTCTCACCCCTGTCTGTGTTGGCTGCAGCACCCCAAGCGACAGTCTGCCGAAACTCGTGAACCTGTGTTCTCACCCTGACCCAGCTGATAAATGATGCCTGAAAAGGAGATGTGACTGTGAAAATAATCTTAACTGATGGAAGATGATTAGTACAAGATGCACCTGGAAGACATCAACACCCGTTCTCATTTAAATACAGCAAATTGTGGTAACATGTGTACATGTGTCATGGGCAAGAATGTTGCACTGTACCTGGGTAATCCTCAGAGACATGCACTGAATAGGACACACTGTAAAAAAGAAAAAAAAAAAACAACAACAAAATTAGAAACAACATTAACTGCTGGCACAACACTTTTTCCTGCTCCTGTATTATTTTATGCTTATTTATAGCTTCCTGACAGTTCCCAGAACAGAAGGTAACATCAATTTTGATGGCTTTTGAAGTGCTCAGCTGAAAATAAAAAGCGTCATGCCCATTTTGAAAGCTTACTTTGCTAAATTGGCACATCCTGATTTCAGCGTTCTTAAAAGGAGTATCAAGGCTGCATTATATTCCCTTTAGAGTAACATTTCACAATATGTGTACTTCTGATTAAAAAAAAAGGTCACTCTTTGAACACCAGAACTAGAGAACTAGTAAAGCCCACTTTTTCATCTATCTGGATTTTGTGTTTGACTCAAGACTCAGCAGGAGGCCTTTCTCCATTGTTGTACATTTCTCTTAGTTTCAGCAAAGTCTCTGGATGTCTTGGGCTCCTTTCTTCCACCAAAACTCTGTATTTTACATAGTATCTGTACCTTTTTGTCAGGCTGTGTTCAGATTAATATTTGAGAGAGCCACAGTCACACCGAAGAGCAGCTTCACTGTGTGGATTCCCTGAATCCGCTTCATCAGAAAACCGTCACTCAAAAACACCATCAAAAGCACTCAAGAGCTGCACCTTCTGCAGCTCAGTTCACAGCTGCTTTTCCCTAACCTCCAGTGAGATCTTCACTAAACTCCCTGCTGAGAGCAGGACAACTGGGCATGATGGTTTGCTCAGTTATCTAGCTACCCACCAAGTCCTTCTGGTTTTAAGTTTAGTGTACGTCTTAATTTTGCTTTAAAAACATCCAACTATGAAACACACTGATTCAACATTGAAGCACAACTATTTCTGTTGCATAATTCATATTCTTTCCAATTCTAAATCCTATGTATTGTGTCAACTTACACATTTAAATAATATATGGTGTGGGTCCATGTCTGTAGTGAGTTAAGCCAAAGCAGGATAGTACAGTCCTCTTAAGAAATTTTGGTATGTATTGCACTTTCTAAAAAATTGTTGAAAATTGTTTCAGATGATCTTTCTAAATAATATGAATACAGCTTCCATGTGGACAAAAAACCGAAGCCAGGTATGATTTTTCCTGTTTCCATCTCAAGGGTTTCCATTAAATGAGTTCCACTTTCACAATCCAGTGACTGTAAGAGGCAATCAATATGAGAAAGTAGGTCCCTCACACTTGCTTCTGCGAGTCGATCTATTGACATGCAGCTCTGTCACCTGTTTTTGCACACCAGCCATTCTAGAATACTTTATGTATTGTTTAACACACAAAGATGGCTGTTTCTTTAACAGCTGCAAGTGTTGTCATAAATTGAAGCAGAAGGAGCATTTATTACAGCTGACCATGGATTTTGCCACACAACTGTTGTTTAAAATCCCATCTCAGTACAAATTCAACATTTTATGACTTTTCTGTTTTAATTACGTTTTAGGCATTTTGAATAGACAGCTTCTGTATCCCCTCATCTTGGAGTATTTTCTCTAAGGACTGGGTTATTTAAATCTAATTAAATTGTCATCATGTAAAATATCACTATTTTAAATAAGGAAGTATTCCAAAATAAGGAAATGTTATATCTCAGTGCAGTCATGTATAGAGAATTTTGCTCTGTGATGCAGAAAATAAGTAAGAATACCCCAAAAAATTCCCAAAAATTTAACTGTGTGCCTGTTCTCACCAAACCCCATCTTCTAGAAACATTTATAACTATGACTTCTTCCTTCTACTACTGAAAGAGGAACTTTTGCCTTACTCTTTTAGACTGGCTGCTGTCACACCTCTTCACTGCCTCCAGAATTTCTGTGCATGGCTTTGTTGTAATATTGAGAACAGGAACAGGGGCTGAATGGTCTCACAACTTCTGTGAGTGCAGATACCCAAAACTCAGCTGGGGCAAGGATCTCAGCAACCTAACATAACTTTGAAGCTGGTTTTGATTTCAAAGTTAACTTCTGCTTAGTCAATGTGCAGAAAACCCGACGGAACTGAGCTTTCTCTTCCTTTTTTCTTCATTGTGGTTATCTCTGCCAGCAGCAGCTGTGGTGCTGCCAAACGGAAACTAGTAACCAAACAACATACTGTTTGTCTTGTGAGGCGGAATAAATTAAAAGGTTAATGAAAATGCAAGTTGGAAACAGTCTCAAACCTGAGTGTTCGAACTCAGAATCTGACCCAGGGCCCAGTCAAACCAGCAGTAAGGAGAATAAATCCCCTGCACCCCCCCCCAAGAAAGAGGTGGTAGTTCTTTCCTTCAGCTTGTCATCTTGTGTTAGTTATGTGTGGACCATGGAAGCAAAAAGTGGAAATAAAACTTCTGAAAAAAACAACACTTGGATTTTTATCTCAGCTCGCCTCTGTGATTGTCACACATGGTCACCCCTCAGCACATTTTTCTGCTCTCAGGATAAACTGCTTCCTACTGCCTGCACACCTGATTTGTCAGAGAACAAGATAGACCAGGCAAACAAAGGTCTCCAATGGTTTCTGCCCTCCAGCCACCCAAGCATTTTCCCACTGACTTTAACAAGATTTAGAGCCAAGCCACAAACATAAGACCGTGATGACTTACAGCACCTTAAACAGCACAGACTTCAGTGACTATGCAGATGTTCAACACCTCTCAGTGTCAAATCCTCCCAAAGCCAAAGAAAGCTTTTATTGAAGCAGCTTCCTCATGTAAGAACCCAGAAATGCAACTGGAATTAATTTAGGCATGGCCCTCACACAGAAGTACAACATGATTATTCCAGTGAGGGAAGTGATTCTTCCTTCTGGCAATGCAGCTCCTCTGTACAACCTTATTGCAGTTACTAAATACAGCTTCCAGCAGTGTAATTTATTCCCCTTCCCATAAACACATTCACCATTGCTCGTTCAGTTATATTGCTTTAGCTGCAGGAACAGTTAAACTCTTGGGTGTAAACAAACCCTCCATGATGGTGCTATTTCTGTTTTACTCAGCTCAGACCCTCTGCAGAAGACATCTTGCAGTACATATGTTTCTCGACCGTTAAGCTTAGAACAAGCTTCGTACTCAAAATGGCCTAGTAAAATTTTCGTTATTTAACAAGTAATAAAGTACTACATGAGAAATTAGTGGGAACTGTCATGTTTTACATTTTTAATGCAAACTTCTTATTGCTTGAAATATTATCATTGACAGCCTTGGCTTAGTAACAATTTTACTCACAGGGGTCTCATTGCAAGAATTTTCCAATGTGTTTTAACCATATCTATTCCTTCTGCAGAAAAAATTACTCTGCAAGAGTTCATCTCCATTGGAGAACTAATTCATCATCTAGATGGGTTTGCAACACATAATTGCTATTTTTCAAATTAATCTTTCCCAACTGAATGTAAAATAAGCAGATTCATCTGCATTTGACATTAGTACAATTTCTCAAAGCTCGTTAAAAAGGTGTGGAAAGTCTTAACTTATTATACTACCAGGCAAAATGTTACCCCAAAACTGAATCTCCAGGGCAAAGAAAAATACTCATGAAAACTGAAGAAGAGAGCAAAGCAAAACCTACTGCAGCAAAGCACATTCGTAAAAAGGAAACCAGCTAGCTTCACCTCCTTACTTCCATTTGTAAGACTGCTTCCCAAGCCTTGAACTGCAATTTTACCTATCATGATACAAAGCCAAGGATCAGGTACGCATCCTAAAGCCACAACAGTGATGCAGTATCTGGGATGTAGCTTCCCATCAATTTCAGGTTATCTCAGCTCTATGCCACCCATTGTCCCTCTCTAAGAAAGAAATCCTATAAGCTGAATTTCCAGCTGTTTTGCACAGCAGGAACAGTGTGAAGCATCTGGTGCAAGTCTAAGATTTATGCCTATAGAACAGTTACGATAATTCAACCAGCTCTGTCCCGTGGCAACAACTGATTACTGCCTTATTAAGTGTGGAAATTGTGATCTAGTCTCCATTCCAGTTTTAGTCATCTCTATTAGAGCCTGAGCTCTATGTCCTAATGTTATTGCTTGCAAACTTGATGAAGAAAGAAAACATGTCATCACATTTTGTCATGTGGAATCTGATGGTAATGCCAATCTAGAACAAAATACAAAAAGAGAGTAAATAGGATTTAATCATAATACATCTGAAGCTACAGAATTCACAGCAGATTTTGCTTACGATATGACAAAATCTCAGATCTAGCTCATCAACGATGTAATGAAATAAGCACAAAATTTTACACCTTAAGAAGAATACTAAAACTCAGGAAAGCAATCTATGAATAAACTTGAAATATGAAATGCTACTGTAGTATTGATTGTATGCCTGTGTCAGCTTTTGAACAAGTTGGTGAGATGAAAAAAATATTACTGAAACTTTGATACAAAAAAAAAAAAGTATGCTGGTAACAACTTTGGGCCAAATAATGATCTACATATTATTTCTGAAAGTACAACATGATAGAGACATGATGGTTTTACTCTTTTCTAGGTGAAACAGTAGAAAGGAATAGGATCCAGATGAAAATATGCAACTGGATTTGTATTCTTTCACCACTAACTAGCTATGAACTCACAACATTCATACATTTTCAGTATTGGCACACAACATGCCACAGCAGATCAACATTTCATGAATGTTGAACAACTATACAGTAAATACTTCAAGTTTTTGTTTTCTTATCTTTGAAAATTCTTACAAATTCTTCAGTGGATTCTTATTACTGTTACAGCCTTTAGTCACCTTTTCTACTTCAACAAGACCACCATTTGATCCTCTAACCACACCATTCGTATTGCTTTACTTCTAACCAGCCTTTTTCCTCAAACAAAAAACCAAAATTGGTTTCAAAGGCTTTCACCATGAACACAAGCCACTCTCAGCATTCTCTGTTCTGAGATCCACCTTGAAACCTTATAACCTGACAATAAATCACATCACACATACAGAATAGAAATTAGGATTTTCAGAAGACATTTTGTGGGATTGCACTCAAACAAAACTTTCAGATTGCATTTCTGAAATAGATGACCTTTGAAAAAGTGTCTGAGAACTGGCAGAAGTTGAAGGCATTTAGGCACTGATCAGATGAAAAACTAGATACACTATTTACACAAAAAAATTGGATTAGTTAACAGGAAAAAAAAGAATTTTTTTTTTTTTAACTCATGTGAATTAGACTATGTGAAGAGAAGTACAGTTCAAAACTAATATTTATACACACTGCAGAAGACTTCAATGTCAAGTCTTTCTTCCAATTTGTACATAGATTACATTCATGCAAATAACAGCAGAAGAGACTTGGAAGCCAGAAGCAGCAATTTTCTGTGGCAAAATGGTATTGCCAAAAGACAAGTCTTATAAAGTCACAGCCTGAAGATAACCATTCCATTTTATGTTGAAAACCGAGCAAATAAAATAACAACAACAGAAAAATAAGCAAAAAATACTACTGTGTTATGTACAGCTATGACAAAGAAACTGAATAAAAACCTCCCCATTTGGTGTTCAACTGCCACAAGCATGAGTGATGTTAGGTTTTTCAACAGATCATGAACAAGTAAATTAGCAAGATACTCCATCACTTGGTATGTATGAGTGCTGTGCTGCGAAACACTTCATTACATTTCAGTGGAGCTCTTAAACGACACAAGTATGGGAAAAATACTCTTGATTTCCACTCTGAAGCTTTTGAAAGATTGTATCTCACTTTGCACACATCAGCTGAGGAAGTGGTCCACTGAAGCTCATACTCAGAAACATGCACAGAACTGCGGCAGCATTCTGCATTTTATTGCCTGGCAGATTTTGTGAACAGCTACTGCTGGCATTCACTTTTGTCTTCAGCAAAAAAAAATACTGAGAATTTTAGAATGCATTTATAAATTTCATTTACAATTACGTAAGACAAAATCTATTCTGTTTCTTCTCTAAAAGGGTGATTTGGCATTGGAACTTCCCAGACAAGTGGTGGAACCACCGTTCTTGGAAGTATTCAAAAGGCACATGGATGTGGCACTTGGGAATATGGTTTAGTGGTGCATGTGGTAGTGATGTGTTAAGAGTTGAGCTTGATGATCTTAGAGGCCTTTTCAAACCTCAGCTATGCTATTATTCTGTTACATATCACAGAATCACAGAATGGGTCAAACTAGAGGGGACCACAGTGGGTCATCTGGTCCAGCTTCCCTGGCCAAGAAGGAACACCCCACAGTACATGGCACAGGCTTGTATCCAGGCAGTTCTTGAGTATCTTCTTTATAGGAGATTACACAGCCTCTCTGGTAAACCTGTTCCAGTGCCAGGTCATCTGCACAAAAAAGCTCATATTCAGGTAGAATTTCCTGTGCATCAGTTTCTGCCCCTTGCCTCTTGTCCTATTGCCCAGCACCACCGAGCAGAGCCTGGTCCCTCCTCTGGCCCCTCCCTGCAGGCACTGACAGACGCTGCTGAGGTCCCCTCTCAGCTGTCTCCTCTCCAGGCTGAACAGCCCCAGCTCCCTCAGCCTTTTCTCAAAACAGAGATACTCCAGTCCCTTCATCATCTTTGTAACCCTCTACTGGACCTGCTCCAGGAGTTCCATGTCTCTGCTGTGCTGAGGAGCCCACAGGCTCCCTCATCTGGGACACAGCTCTCCAGATGTGCCTCACCAGGGCTGAGCAGAGGGGCAGGATCAGCTCCCTCTGCCTGCTGGCAATGCTCTCCTGATGCACCCCAGGGCACCATTGTCCTTCTTGGCCACAAGGACACACTGCTGCCTCATGGTCAGCTTGTTGTCCACCAGGACCCCCAGGTTTTTCTCCACCGAGCTGCTTCCCAGCAGGTCAGGCCCTGGCCTGTACAGGTGCATGGGATCATTCCTCCTCAGGTGCAGGACCCTGGATTTTCCTTTGCTGAATTTGATTGTTCTTCCCTGCCCATCTCTCCAGCCTGTCGAGGTCCCTCTGAAGGGCTGCACAGCTCTCTGCGGTATCGGCCGCTCCTCCCAGCTTTCTGTCATCAGTGAACTCCCTGGGGAGGTGCAGAGGCTTAGATTTGTTGAGCTTTTTGGTTAATGTATTAAATAATGTGGTGGGTTTTTGTGTTGGTTAAAATTACTGGGGCATTGATTTTTTGTTGTGAGATATGGACTAAGAGAAGGGTAAAAGAGTTTCAAAACTTAAAAGGAATAAAGAAATTTATTAACAGGATTATAAGAATATGAAACATCAGAATAGAACTTTTAGAAACTTTTCCTCTCCCTACCTAATTTATGTTTTTTTTAACCGATGGGATGGTAAAGTAGTATTAATTATATAATAGTTTTTAATCAATTTTTGTAGGGAGAGGAGGTTTTGTTGGTTTTATTTTGTTATGTTATAGATATTTTTTACAAGAAACAGGTTTTTTGTGGTTTTTTATTTTTACAAATAGCAGTTGCTTGGGAAAAAAAAATTGTTATTGTGACTTTCTTTTATTTTTACAGCTTTTTTAAAGGTGTGTTTATGGGTTATGAATTTATGGGGTATTATTTTAAGGATGAATTGTTTAAAGGTAATTTTTTTATTTGTTTTTGTGATTTTTGTTGGGCACAGAGGGAGTTTTTTTCTCTCTCTGGCGGCAAAGCATTTTTATTAACATTTCTAAGTGTTTTATGGGATTAAAATGTTATTTTAACATTTATTTAGCTTTATTAATGGATGTTTTTGTTTGGGTTTACAGCCTGAATACTTAATTTTCTTATACTCTTATGAATTAAATAAGATTTAATAAATTAATAAAACAAATTAAATAATATTGTTTATTTTTATGGTTTTACTAAAAGAAAATTTCAGTTTTATTCCATATTTCTTTATTTTTTTTTTATTTGAGGTTTGACTTTCTTTTACTGTTTTTGTTACTTTTATGTTGCTTTTATACATGCCATTGCTTTTTTTTTCTTTGAAGAGAGGAATCAGGTTTGTAGGTTTTATCTGTGTATTGAAAAGGTTAAATTTTTTGTTTAATTTTGTGGATGGTTATGTGATTTTTGTTGGGGTAGCGGTTGGAGCTCTTTATGTTGGGTGATTTTTTGGTGGTTGTATTCGGATTTTAGTAGTTAGATTAGCACTTAGAGGGAGTATGTTGTGAGCTGATGGCTCCCCCCCTTTTTGTTTTGTAGATTTTGGTAAATTCAGCTGCAGCAGAATTTCAGTTGAGCTGGGGGTTGGTTTGTCCTGGCGGTGTCGCTGGAAAGGGTTCGGCGCGCTCCCCAGGGAGGATTCAGCCCCCCTTGGGAAGGGTTTGGTTTTTAAAAGGCAATATTCACAGAGGCAGATCTGATTTTCAATGGTGCAAAATGCTGTCAGTTCTCAGAGGAGCCCAGCCTTCGGCCTGTCTCAGGCACAGAGGAAGCTCCCAGCAGCTTCTCCCAAAGAAACCACTTCTGTGGGTGGCTCTTACTTCTGGTTCCTAAATGTCAATTAATGTCAAACTACCACAGGAAGCATCTACCCCTCCTCCAAGCCACCAATGAAGTTAAACAGTGCAGGGCCCTGTATTGACCCCTGGAGCACACCACTGGTGACAAGACCCCGTGACACTGATTACAGCACTCTGGGGTCAGCTCTTCTGCCAGCTCTCCATCAGCCTCGCTGCTCTCTCACCCACTCTACACTTCCTGAGCTTGCCACGAGGCAACTGTGAGAGACACTGACCAAAGCCTTGCTAAAGCTGAGGGAAACAACAAAAAAAGTTCACAAAACTTGGTGAATCCATGGATGCTATTAGCCAATACAAGCCAGTAGGCACTGCGCTCCATTCACTCACGATACTGCTACAATACAGTCTCAGTGATGACAAAACCATAAACATAATTAAGTAAATGTTTCAGTTGCATAAAACATTAACCACAAAGTGACGTGTATCTTAAAACACACTGACAGATGAACAATGTTAGAATCATAACAGAAATACAGAAGAGAGCCTATCTCATAATATGCTTCTGGAAATAAAAATTTGCATGAGGTTTTTTTTAAAATACAAATAATTACACAGGCTTTTGCTTTTTCACATGGGAAAATAACTATTGAAGCACAGGACTTTCACCTTTTTTAAAGCAGTGATTTTAAAACTGATGTCATTAAATAGGATAACAATTAGTGAAAAACAACTTCATCTTCCGGGAGAAAGCATCAGAAACCACTAATGAGACAAAAATAAAAAGGAGGTGGACTTGGGTTTTCATACATATATTAGCACAGCTATGGAATAAGTGACTGCCAGTCAAGTACAGCAAGAATAATCTCACAATATTAAAGACTGATTTATTTTCTTTTACAGAATTTAGAATTTGAACTTAAATCCCCCACTGAAGTCCAAGGGAGACTTTAAAGTGCTTGTCAAAGAAGATTACAGGCAAATTGCACAGAAAATAAGAGACTTCTGGCCCTCTACCACACTTCTGTTACTTTCTAGAAACAAGCTAAAAAATTCAGTATGTATTCCAAAGGTTGCAAATCTCTTTAAACACTTTTTTCCCTTGATTTTTTTTTAATATTTGCATCTTGCTACACAACTGGACTGACAACCATTTCACATCCATACCATTTACTAGATTCTTTATTAAAACAATCTTAATGGATTTCTAAACAACTTTTGAAGTACCCTTTAAAATGTTTTGACTGTACACGTCGGCATCTCAGCAATTTTTTTAGATATTCAGGCCACTTTAGATCTCCTGAAACACCTTAGTTCAGTGAGTTTCTGTATTCTTTGTGATCCGACAGCTGATGACCCGGCATTAGTCACAGCTATTTTTGCTGCTAGACGGGTGCCTGTAAAGAATTGAAATTTCTGCACAAGCCCTTTTCACCATACCTCATAACTTCCCATGATGCATCAGCAATTATACAGAAAAGAATAACAAGTGATTCTGAGTAATCTTTTCCTCTGGATGATGGAGAATGTGCGTGTGTGATGACATACGAAAAGTCCCAGGCACATCTATTGATGACAGATCAGAACTACTCCAAAGAGAGATGAGCAGTGTCAGTGCGTCAAAAATGGCACTGCTTTCGTTTCTTGACATTACCTGGGGGTACAGAGGCGCTGAGTCAAAATTATTATAGCTTGCATTTGTCACTAAGAATAATTGAGCTGCTGGTCCTCTGATGAAACTGAAGTGCACCTGAATCAAATGGGGAATGTTACTCATAAAACCCTGCTTGATTTACCATGTCATTCAAATAAAGGGGACACGGGAAACTGCAGCTCAAACACTTCCCTTTAGCAAAGCTACCTGTGAAAAAGGCACAAAAACTTCTAGTAAATACATCAAATTCTACAACATCATCTACGACAAGTTGATCATTATTCAAGCAAACGTGAGGGCACTTCTGAAAGTAAAATTAGCAAATCAGGAACACTTGTTGGGGTGGAAATGTACGTGCTGTGTGTCACTCTGGAAAGAGTGACATGCAAGTACGTCTTCATCAGCAAAACCAGGTTCCCTACAATCAGACTGTTCCAGAATCTGACCATTTCACTGAGAACTACTAAAGCCTCCTGTTTTCAAGTTGCCCTGTTTGACCAGGTGCAGCTCCCACCTCTCGACATGGACACATTTTATACTTCTCATGTAAATATATGAGAAGTATATTTATATATTTATATAAATAGTATATTTATGTCATAAATATAAAGAAGAGTCTTTTTTTTTAATTTTCCAGTCTTCCCTAGGAAACAGAGTACTAAAAAACTCAGAACAGTAACCTCTTCGCCCAGCTCAGCAGCAGCTAGAGCAGCATGTAGCATAATGCGTCTTCAGACACCTTATTTACATGATGGGCTCAATTTTCTTCCACCATGTGCTTTCTAGAGGTTGATTTTGTTTTAATCTGGGGTTTTGGGATTTTTTTGGGCGCTGTTCATAATTTTATGGGTGGTTTTTTGTGGGTGGGTTTAGAGAATAAAGTTTTTTCTCTCATCAGCTTCCATCTTTTCATTCATTTGGAGCACTGCTGTTAGAAGATGCTGTGATATACTCTTTTTGAAGCCAGTTAAGAGTTATGTGAAAGCCATGAGGGTTTGATCCACATTGTTCCTACTAGAAGGCTGTTTTGAGCCTCCTGTGGTTCTAATTCAAGTAATAGGATTTTTAATTCAGATCAGTTGAAGAGTAACATCTTGTCCAGCCCCTGTACAAAGCCTTTGTGTTTTTATTTTTCAAAACTAAAATAAAAGGACACAAAAAGAAAAAAAATCACAACCCCAAAGCAGAGTTTACACAAGGTAAACTGCAAGCTGAACAGTTACAGCTATCCATGAAGAGAGAAGCTTGACATAAGAAATTTTATCGGATAATTTTATAATTTCAGCATTTTAGCAGTTATGAAAACCAAAAATTAAGCCCGTGTAAGTCACTGTTTAACTTCATTATATCCCTACCAAGCAGAAGGGCCCTTTTCCTTTGCATGCAGTGCTCAGAGAAGGAGGAAAGTCTTAGGCATTGGTCTTTGACCACTCTACACATTCATTAATTAGCTGGCATTTTGCTTGTTTATCTAATTAGATGTGCAACAGGCAGGGCCGTGCAGGGAAAAAGTAAAAAATTTAAATACTCTTTTTCTCACCCATTCTTTGATACATCTCACAGAAGTCAAATTTTTCCCTTTCCCCTAAAGTCAGCCCTGAATACATCTTGGTACAGCTGAAATATTGTATTTATGAACTAAAATTATTCTTTTCTCTGTTTTCCATACTCACAGCTCCCATTAGCATTAGTACAAATTTAATATATAACTTCCAAATATATTATTTGAATGCCAAACCATTGCTTTTAAAACTGTTCTAAACCAAAAGTACACACATTCAACGTGACAAAATCACACAGAGCAAGATTTTTAATACATGTTGCCTGTGAAATTGCCCATAGCAGTTTATTTATGCCAATATAATCCATTCACATAATTCAGGACCACTGGCATACCTACAGCCTATTATTTATCCATTGATTACAGGTACACAGAGTCCCATCTTCAAATCATTAAGGTGAAGTCCAGCACCTCTGAAAATTACTATACTGTGGTACAGCACTGACCCATATCCTGCACACATTTAAATCCAAGGCAACAGCTGCTGCTCCTGCACACAGGTGCAAGGACTGCTTGCAAACCTACAGGGTTGGCTCATCCTCCTGTCCCATTGCACTAACATGGTCAAAAACGTTCTGATTTCTTTGGTTAGAGACACAAAAGGACAATGCCACATGGCTGGGGCAACGCCAGTGGGGTTTGTCTCCTCTGCCCAAGAGACCCAAGAATTACAGGGATACCTATCTCTGCCACTACACAGTCATCATGGAAGAGCACGCACTCACAAACAGCAAATAAAATGCAAAACTCAGTTTTTGAGAGGACAACAAAATGGGTTTTTATTCCTTTCTTTCCAGGTATGAGCATTTCAGTCAGAGGGCACAGGTGCCCTTCTAACACAATATTCAGTCCTGGTGTCCTTAATGTTAGAAAGATGTCAGTAAATTGAGTGGAATACAGCAATCATCAAGAAACAATCACAAATCTGGAAGAACGGCCAGTGGTCAAAAATATTTATGTGGGTCCAGGCAA
This sequence comes from Cyanistes caeruleus, assembly GCF_971803275.1. NCBI lineage: Eukaryota > Metazoa > Chordata > Aves > Passeriformes > Paridae > Cyanistes > Cyanistes caeruleus. Next base: position 66,180,595 of record NC_141732.1, read on the forward strand.
CCAAGTATTCAGAGTATGGCAAATCAATGAGCAAACAAGGCAGGATGGAAATGTGATGACTGCTGCAACGTGTTTTGCAGAGTATCAGCATGAAGATGGGTGTAATTTTTACACAATGGCTCAGGGGAGAATGGGAAGCCATATCCATGTGAAATTAGAGGAGAAGGTAAAACTTGACTGACTATCAGAAATGGAGAACCCCATTAAACTCTGAGTTAGTCTTCCAGAGAGAATGGGTAGAGAGCTAATCACACAATCATTTAAAGCCAGGATGGAGGAGTTTAAGTAAAATTAATGGAAAAATTTTTCAATGGCAAGGTTACTAATAACTGTTTCCCGTTGCTAATTTCCATGAGTAAAATGTTAATGAGCTAAATGTAACCTCCCTTTCTCACTAGTAGCTCAGAGAGCAAAGTTGTAGGTTGGATACAACATTGACAACTCTCAATGTGACTCAGGGAAAAAAACTCAAAGCATAACCCAGTACTATATTTCAATAGGGTGCAGAACAACAGTAGCAGGGAATTTGAGTTCAAGAGCTTTTTATATATTTGAAGTGGCAGCATTGGCGAGGATCTGAAACAGTTCTTCCACCTTCTCACAAATTTTAGCTAATCCTGAATATCACACAATCTGTTTCTTCTTCATGACAGAAAGCAATAGGAGGCATACTGAATATTTTATTTTTTTTTTTTTTTCATTTAGGTATATTTAGTAACAGCTCATCTAATAAAGAACAATTTTAAATATATGGGTGGTTCTTGAGCCAAAGATTGCTTCAAGATGCAGGACTATTCACAGAATATTAACTTTATACTATACCCAAATTTACCATACTTACCATAATTTAAAAATCACCATGTATTTATGAAATATACCATATTTGAATATTGCCTGGCAGACATTCCTACAGAAAATGCTAAGCAAACTATAGAACAAAAAACAGCAGATAATGTTAGTACCCTACCCCAACATGTAGTTAAGATTTTAAATACCATTTTAATTTGTAAAGATAAAAAAAAAAACTCTACCAGTCTTAATTAGATCCCTGTCTTCTCAAAAAACTAATTACATGTCAGATGAAGCACTGGTTTAGGAAGCCCCTGTATTCTTGCAAAGGCAGAGATAGTTCTATTCCCAGCTGTGTCTTGCTATATGCCTCCCAGCAAGAAAAAAATGCACACTTTCTCAAAAAGCAATCCGTAACTACAAAGCTTTATAGTCACTGATTTACCTTTCATATGTGCTGAACCACTACATCTCCAAGAGAAATCAGCAGGAACAATCAGCAGTTTTGAAAAAAAAAAAGGGCTTAGAGTCCAGATTTTAAAAATAATTAGTCAACAAAAATTGTGCAGAAATGGCAGTTAGAAAACTAAACTGATTATATTCCCTGGAAAATACTATCAGTACATATCCACCATTTTAGTTAATGCAATGTACTCACTAAGGTATAAAAACTTCCATTCTGTTGCAGATTTTGGTAGAAATTTAGGTATCTTAAAAGAGATCTGACTACCTAAGCACCTTTTATGAGCCCAGCATTTAAATACCTTTGAGAGAATGGCAAAACAGGACTCATGCTCAAGTACTCAAAATTGGAAAATGCTTTTCAAAACATACAACGAAATCCTGGTCCCATGAAACTTCATAGGCAAAAACACCAGGAAAAAAAGAGTGAAGGTTTATCCTTCTGTCAGCTTCTCCATGAGCAAAATCTGCAATTAAAAATTGTCAAACATGAGGTACTCACTTCATCTCTTCCTTACTCTTTGCACTATTTAGCACATTCACCCACCACAATTATCACCAAAATTTGGAAAGTATCCAGAAAATGAGAAACAACTTGTAAAGCATAACTTTTGCAATCAGGCAGTCTATTATTAAGCATTTCTAGTAAGTTTAGAGAATGAAAGCAAAGATAGCCAGAAAACTTCAGTCTTCCACTAATGCAAGATTAAGACCAGTAAGCCTTTCACTAACACAGACCTCTTAATCTGAAGATCTCCTCAGAGCCTTTAATAAAGACAGACTATGAAGACTTAATGTAGAGAAAAATTAGATGGCTTGAAGAGAACAAAACCAATTAACCTACTGAATGAAAGAAGACGTGCTTGAAGAAGCACTGAAGAATAACTCCTTCTGGATGTCTCACTGACTCCACGTACACTTGCACTGACTTGAAGGACTGCTCAGCTAGCAGTGGCCCAGACTCCAAAGAAAGCATCAGTGGAAACAGTAATGAACCTGCAAGTGCTTGTCATCCTGTTTACTGAGGCCATTGTACAGAGGAACCTAAATACAGAGATTTAAAAAATCTGATTCAGACATCTGCATCTTAAAATCTGGGTCAATTTTACTAAGATACAGAGTGTCATCTCGGGCATGTCAGGACACACAAAACATACAAATGCCAAACTGCAAATAGTTACAAGTAGGAAGAGCCCAAATAATGTAACTGTCAGCACGTGTGAAGATTGCTTTTCAAATTTGAGGCATAGGGTCTTGAGAGAAGAGAATGCACACAGAAAAACCTTCATGTAATACTGGTAACAAGTGGGTGGGTACACCATATTCTCATCTCAAAAGAATTCCCCTGAAAAACCTACAAGTACACATGTATGGGTCAAACTGCTCACTGGACTGTTTATTCGAGGTACTGGTGATGTGAGTCATGGGAGCACCTGACCAATAAATTCCTCCATCTCTCTCACAGCCTCTCAGGTGCTAGAAGGTTACTGTGGAGGCTGTTCCCTCCACAACAGAAAACTAGGAACTCGGCTGCAGAGTGATTACAGATAGCTCTGTTTAGAAAAGGTCACTCACTTTCCATCATCTGATAGTGCCATTAAGCCCAAAAGAAGTGGTATAACCATTTGAAATTACTGCCTGTGGTGAAATGGAACAGTGAAGCAGCAGCACTTATTTGCACCAGCAAAATTAAAAGGAAAACTAGCAGCCTTCTTTTCACAACAGGACATAAACATCAGAGGGTCTCTGAAAAAATAGAGATTTTACATTGTAACTAAATACTTACAATGATATATTAAGCCACAGGAACTATTACTGTAGGAGAGGCCATGATGTATTAACTAAAACACATTTGCAAACCTTCATCATATTTTTAAAGTACGCTAGACTGTGTGTGACCTGGCCTCATGAAGACCCAGCCACCCCCTGGGGCAGTTCTCAGCTCCTACTGAGGAGGCTGTGGGAGCACAAGGTTATTTAGCACTTTGCAGGGTAAGACCTTCAGTGCTCAAAGGAAAACTCAAACAAAATTTAGCCTAAATTACTCAATCAGATCAAAAAGCTTTAATTAACAACATTTAATAGCAATGGAGTTAGTAGTAAAAGCAAAAAAAAGTCAAGCTTAACAAAAAACCCCCAAAACCCAAACTACAATCACCACCACACAAATAATTCTTTCACCCCGAGTTACTCAGATTCAAAACTCTGTCGAAGGGAACAGAAATAAACCTTTCCTTCTTTCCTCCCAGCTTTTGTAGCTGGTGGACCACCACAGGACACATCTCCTGCTCTTGTGCTCAGCTGCATTCTCTCTGGGCTCTGCACTTGACCATGCCCACAGCTGGCTGCCCTGTGGGATGCCACCTCTGAGCCAGGGTAGGGTACACACGGATGAGGCACATGGGAATGCAGTCTGTAAGGCTGTAAGCTTCACAATGCTGTGCTGTTGGCTGGGATTGATACTGGAGGTATTTTCCTGGACGGTTCTGTTTCGTAAGTGGGAAACAAATACTCAGCAATGACACCGAATTGTGTACGCTCCACAAATAGTCTGGGACAGATAACAAAAGATCTCTTCTATCACAGGTACAAGACAGAAACCATCCTTCCCCACAGGACATTCTTCAATGGCAGCAAAACTATCGTTATCCACAGGGTATCAGTCTTCCTCATTGACTATCTCCTGCCAAACACAGATACTTTCAACCCCAATAGGTGATTTACTACTTATGCCCCAATAGGTAGGTTGACAAACAGTTTTTTGCTACAGTTTTTCAAGTCATCAGATACACAACCAGAATGTTACATCTATTATCTGCCCACTTTAGCTAGGTATATCCAACCATGAGTACGTTATGCGATGAAAATCCACATAATACAGACAACAGAGCTTTGTTTCTCCACACACTGCAAAACCCTGCTACTTCCATTTTTCAAAAGAGTAAAAAAAGCTCGCGTGAAAGCGACTGCATTTTCAATAAAACAAAGACTTTGGGATTTACCTTTGGAACACTCCCTCTACATTTTTACCAAATTTCCAATAAACATCAGGTCACAGCAGCTGATCATGCAACTGCCACTGCTTCTCAGAGCAAGGGGATTTCACTGTCCTCACATTTGCTAAACTATCTGCAAAGAGAACCAGATGTGTAGTAACCAGTTTGGCTTTCTAAAAGCTTGAAATTTTACTAACATTATGTCTGTAAATAGCATAAGAGACATTGGGAACAAGAGGCAATTCCCCTGGGAGAAGAGGTATGGCTATACCTCTTAAATTGGGATAACACAATCATACAAGACTTCACTCAACATGAGCACACTTCCACAGCCACCACCCCAGCATTCCCAAAAGCTCTACAGCAGCAGCAAAGCCAACCCAGAGCTCACAGGCGTAGCAATGCTATAGAAAACCAGTAAGCAAAATTGAAAGAAAAAGATCATATGGCGCTAGCTATGAGACTTTGATCTACAGGCAAACAAATCCTTTGCTTCATAGAATTTCTTCCCTATCTTTTGAAAACATTTTTTGCAAAACGTATCACACTGAAATGTGAGAAAGAAAATTCCTCGTTTGATATACTTCACTAATGAATCCAGGCTTTAATGAGAAATTACAGTAATTCAAATTCAATCTCTCAAACGATTTGTTGTCCCTCCCTTTCTGTGAATTCACCATGTCATTCTAACCTAATGAACATCAGCATAATGCATACTACATCTTTCTAATATCAAAACCACTTGCCTCTGAAAATTATAATTAGAAAGAAATTAAATTACTGGGAAATAACTGCGTTTCATTTGTTTGATTTGTTTTAAAAATAAAAAGCAGATCCTCCAAGACACTACATCCACTACTGAATAAGTATAAAATGAAGGTAACTTAATTTGATGTACTATTTTTACTATATTAGATCAGAAGAGAAACAAAAACGCAGCATATTGTAAATGTGCTTAATAAAGTAGGCAAACATAGGCAACAACTACTCTTACAATGTATTTCCACCGAGTTTCATTTGTTCTTATCAAAGTATTTGTGCAAGCAGAAACTACAGTCTAAACCTAAATCTGAGTATGAAAAAAAGGGTACAGCTGATTCAGGAGGTCTAGGCATATTTAACAAGTATTTAACAGGACTCTATTCTTCTCTTCAGGATCATGAAGCAATCCCTTCAGTGACCTCAGTGGATCTTAGTCCCTCATAAAAACTGAATTCTGAGGAAAAAGTTGTTTTGACTCTCTATTTGCACCTCTTCTTTCAAATCCACAGGCACAAATGGACCTCCTCTCTCAAAGAAAGAACTGAGAACACGCCAGCCCCTATTCTCTAACAGTGGGGCAAGGAAGAGGGTATGCTTTAACCCAAAGAACATGTGGGACTGAAAAGATGAACTGGGAATGCCTAGCAATTACATTTTTACATAGAGCTCTTCCTAAACCAAATGGAAGCCCTGACATCCATTTCCACAGGGAAAAACTACTTCCATGTGGTTACAAAGCTCCACAGAGGATCAGGCAAGGAGAAGTTTCAGTAAGTGAAAATCCAGCACGAGAAATGCAAGTGAGCTATCTGCCCTATGATCCATTAAGAGATCTAAAGAAGAAGAAGGCAAGAAGAGAGCCAAAGAAGAAGAAAAAAAAAAGAGGAAAAAAAATATAATTTTCTGAAATCACTTTGCACTCAAATCACATTTAATTTAAATAAACTGAAACAAGGATTCAAGGAGTTCAGTTCTGCTTAGGAAAATATGAAAGTAAAAGTTATTAGCAGACAGATAAAAACATATGGAAACAGCCTGATGAGTCAACTCAGGCAACTCAGCAGCTGAGGGAGATCTCCACAGCTTTCACACACCATGGACACCTGTGACAAGAGCTGAAGCCACTGGTGGTGACACGCAGCTCCCTGGGGGTGGGGAAGCTGTGAATCCATGTATTGGAAATGGGGACTCTCAGCACTACTCTCAGGCTGCTGGCAAGTCAGGTGAGCATCTCCCTTCACAGTGAGGGCAGGCCAACAGCCTGGTCTGACCAAGGGAGCCCCAGGGGAGCCCCAGGGGAGCCCCAGGGGAGCCCCAGGGGAGCCCCAGGGGAGCCCCAGCTGAGCCAGGGAGTTACTGCTCCATGGCTGGGGGCTGACACCCAACACGGGGTTCAATGGGAGATGCTTCCTGCACTATCTTCCATACTGCAAGGTTACTGCCAGGGCAGGGGACACTTTACAAAGCTCCTGGGAAAGGCACTTGGGAACTCCTGAAGTCTTGCAATGCTAAGGACCAAAGGTGAGCTAAGGTGGTCTGAAAGGTAACAAAACAGAGGGACAGGGCAATAGCAACAAGCATGGGAAAACAGAGGGACAAGGGAATAAAAGAGGCTGGTCTTGTGTCACCAGAGCTGTTTTCTTGCCCTGCACTGGGTAAGCGTGAGCAGCAAGCCCCTCATATGCAGCAAGCTGGTCTGTCTGGTGAGCAGGATGCAGGGAGAGTCATACAGAGATGTAGATGCATATCATGCCTATTGGCAATACATGCCCAACCTCACTGCTGGACTTAGTGACATCGAGCTGTGTCAGCCTCACCTTTGGCAGGCTACCACAACTGAGACCTACCGGCAAACACAGTCTTTGTGCTGGATTTACACAAACAAAGTGTCACGCCTTCTGTGTTATCCAAAAAAGAAGAACGATATAGCTGTCAAGGCATGGTTAAGGATATCCTAACTGTAATCCTCACAAACTTCCAAAGATCAATTACCATGGTGAGTTAGCCCCAGCTGGATACCAGGTGCCCACCAACGCCTCTCCATCACTCCCTTCCACACGTGCAAAGGGGAGAGAAAACATAGCAAAAGGTTAATGAGAAAAGTACAGGGAGAGAGATCATGCACCAAACACTGTCACAGGCAAAACAGACTCACATTGAGGAAATTAAGGGAGTTCTATTACTAAACAAAATCAGAGCAGGATAATTAAAATAAAATCAGTAACACCTTCCATCTCTCCATCCTTTCCAGCTCTACCTCCTCCCCCACAGCAGTGCAGGGACACAGGGAATGGGGGTTACAGTCAGTTCATCACACATTGCTCCTGCTGCTGCTCTGGGAGAGGAGTCCTTCCCCTGGTCCAGCATGGCTCCCTCCCATGGGAGATAATTGTCCATGAACTTCTTTAACATGAGTCCATCCCATGGGCAGCAGTTCCTTTCCATGGAGTGCAGTCCTTCCAGGAAAGGCTGCACCAGTGTGGGCTCCCCACAGGGGCACGAGTTCTGCCAGCTCCAGCATGGGTTCCTCTCTGCACGGGTCTGCAGGTCCCTGCAAGGATCCTGCTCCTCTAGAGCTTTCCCACGGGGTCACAGCCTCCGCCCAGGCACCCACTCACTTCACTGCAGGTCTTATTCACAGGCTGCAGGTCTATCTCTGAATCCCTGTGGACCTCCACGGGCTGCAGGGGCACAGCTGCCTCCCCATGGTCTGCAGCAGGGGTTGCAGGGGAATCTCAGCTCTGTCATCTGGATCCTTCTCCACTTCTGGATCCTTCTCCACTCACCTTGGTGTCTACAGAGTGGCTCCTCTCACATCTTCTTATTCCTCTCTTCTCTGGCTGCAATTACATCTGTGCAATAACTTTTTTTCCCCTTCTTAAATATCACAAAGGTGTTAACACCTTTTCTGTTAGGCCCATCTTTGACCAGCAGTACAATCATCTTAGAGCAACCTGACAGTGGCTCTGCTGGACATGGATGAAGCTGCTGCCAGCTTCTCACAGAAGTCACCCCTATTAATCCACCTGCTACCAAAACCTGGCTGTGCAAACCCTATACAGAACAACACACAAAGCTCTCCAGATGTGTGCAAGCTTGTTATCTGAGAGTAAATACTAACAAAAGTACAAGGTAGTAAAAGGGAAAAAACAGTCACACTGGTTTGCTAGTAAAACAAGTTTTGGGTGATAAATACCAGTTTGGGGGTGAGAAATAGTAGTCTGTAGTTGCAGGTTTGTTGCTTTCCATTCCTTTGAGCCACCAGGACCTTTGAAGAGCTTAGAGGAATGAAAGTGTAGTCTAGTGAGAAACAATGAGGATGAGGTCTGTGCTTTGCAGATCGATTTGATTAACTCCTTTACATGGTTTTGAGCCTCAGGTTTCCTCTTCCCCTTCTGCAAAATGCTTTGACAGTGACGGATAAAATCCCTCTGTTTGTTTCACATTATATTGAAGCCTTACACTACAAAATAAGATACAAATTAAAATTAGCTTAGTGCTCAAATTCTTGGATGGCAAACAGCAGCATTCCCAGACATCCCAGCTGATTGTATTCTCAAACCAAGAGGCCACCTTGTCACTGGTGGACATGGGACATGAAGCGAGTCACACGGATGCAGCTCGAGGTGTGGTGAAAGAGAGAGCTGTTTATTTGTTCTTTCAGTATTTATAGGTTTTATAGGTTTATAGGTTTCCAACCACGACCAGGGATTGGATAGTCAGGTTAACACCTTCCCATCCGCACTGGCCGTGAGAAATGTCCATCAAAAGGCATATCTTTAATGGACTGTATAAACACCTCTGTTTGTAGTTACTTTCCTGGGAAAGTGTCTAGAACTTGTAGAAAAACAGTACCAAAGGCCTGATTCTCAGGGAGACACCACCTCATGATTTAGTTGACGCTAACTTTTCCCTTGTGACAAGAGATTTCTAAAAAACTTCTTTAAAGTTGCAATATATCAGTCTACATCTCCAAAAACAAGAGATGTCCCTGGCCATATCTGACAGAGCTGAGGCTGAGCTGGCAAGCAGGCCCTGTCCTGGCAGACCCATCATGCCACTGCCAATGGGATGGGGCAGTGCTTGCAGAGAGGGAACTGGGACCATCAGTCTCTGCTGAGGATCTGCCCCAGTTTTGTCATCGCAGACTCATACCCCAGCACCCTGGCACAGTCCTCAGGTCAGCCATGTCATACAGCTGCCACAGTGGGAGCCACACCTGAGCTGATTGTGAATTCTGGGGTGATGTGTTGGTTGCTTCCTGCTGTGACTTCGCAGTGGCTCCAAAGGAAATCTGTGCAAGCGGGATCAGACCTCTTGCCTAGTAGATCAATTGACACACCGTTTGCTTGAAGATCAACATTTCTCTCATGTCTGTTGCAAAGTAAAAATACCTCTTCTTGATGACTCATTTTCCACACTGAGAAACGTCCGTGGGTGGGAGAAAAGAAATGAAGCAATTCTATTTTCCTCCTCCTGTCACTATTGTAGCAGCTCTCAATTCAAGCATGAAATATAATTGAAGCACTTGCAAGATGTTTCCAGCAAGTGAACTGCACTGTTTCGTTACCTCTTTGTCATCATTTTTATCCAGAATCATATTATATTAAAACCATTTCAGCAGTATTGTACTCAGCCTCAGAATATGACCTTCCAAGCAAAGAGGCAGAAGTGGGGGTTTTCACTGCATAATCTACACAAATGTTACTTGCAAAAAACCCTTTGCTGTTAGTGTTGTGAGTCCAGTCATGCCTTAGTTAAGTTAGGATGTGAGTCCCTGTGAATTTAATGAGAATATATTTATCCCACAGGATTAGACTAAACAGCAGCCTCTGAGAGTAAAGAGTAACTCAGAAAACCTCTCTAACGTTGCTGGACTCTGAAACTTTACAGAGCCCAGCAAGGGCTTTCTACTGTCCTAGTTCCCCCCATGACACTGTGCTTTGCTTTGAGTGGAGAAGATTATCTCTTTTGTTCTAGATGGGGAAAGGCGTGGGATACTGTCACCTCACATCAGGACAAGTAGGTGATCCCTCTTAGGGAAGGAACAATTTTCACACACTGAGAGCCAGGCAGAAAACAGCCCACAGCTTCTGAACCAGTGTGCCCAAAACAGAAACAGCAGGAAGTGTGGGAAGATTCATCATAAAAGGAGATTTCCTCGCCTCCTCCTCCTTCCCTTGAGCAAGCTGACTCATGGTTTCTCAGCAGCACAGGCAAAGAGTCTTTCCCAGCAATGGCAAAGCATTCATCCTGCAGTGACTGTAATGAAATTCTAGTGAGTTGTAAGGGGTGACATAAAAACAGACGTTATTGAAAGGTTGGGGTCTAGAAGAAGCTTGTTTCAAGGAGGATCAGAAAACTCTCCTCAAGTGGTGAGGGACTGGGCACTGCTCGCTCTCCAGTACCCCTGCTGTTACACACCTCTGGTTTGCAGTATCCCTGCAGCAGAACCCGGGCAGCCACGCTGCATCCCGCGCTCTGAGCATCCATTCTGCCATCACCCCCGGGTGCCTCCCTGCTGCCACACACAGGAGAGGACCAGGCTAGGTGAGGGGCAGGACACTGCACTTTGTTCTTTGCCACCATGGAAGAAGGAAGCATCAAAAAGAAATACTTCTGGGAGTGGTAAGAGGCAAAGTTACTCTCTCCATACAACAGGCTATCCAAATTCAGAATACCCCAAGAGGTCCTACACTTTCTAAGTAAACATAAATCAAGATCTGCCTTTTTCTTAGTTTAAGAGGGAAGCCATATATGCTCATTTTCAATGAAACATGAATACACATTAATTTAACTGAAGTGCCTCCTGTTATTTGGAGACAATTTTCTCTAGTGCTTTGCTGTGTTGCAAAGTCACTACTTTATAAGGCTGTCTGTGACAACTCAGGAATTCCTTCCCATGTTCTCTCTTTACTTACTAGATGAACTTATTTATTTATTCAAGTTTAAACATTACACAGCACCAAGTCCATTCTCTTTTAGAACCACTGAAAACACAAGCATCCAGCTAAACCTGTTCAATAACAAATATTTGACATGGTTCATAGATCTCTATCTGAGATAGTAGTCTTTCAGCCTGTGATTTTACACTTAAAGGGGGAAAGATCAAAGTTTGATCATACAAAGAGAGAAGACAGTTGCTTTCAGGCAGAGACAGAAATGTTCAGAAGCAACCACAGGTACACCAGCCCTAAAGATGTAGACAGAATAATCAGTCTCCTGTGTGCATAAACTCCTCAGCCCAGTGCCTGCTGATCTGAGCACAGATCTGAAGATGCCCTTTCATGCTCTTCATCTCTCAGGTCACTACCACATACACATCCATAGATTACTTACCAGACTTTTTACTACATGCAGTCCTAAAAGTGAGTAACACCAAATAGACTGACTAATGTCTGTGCATGATACGAGGAAGGACCTAAACTAAACTAAATAAATAAATAAATTTTAAAAAACAAACCAAAAAAACCCCAACCCCCTCCCTAAAACCACCTGAACCAACAAACAACAAAACCAGAGGCACATGAGAGTTTCCAAACTGCAAAACAGTGCACCAGAAGTACTAAGATTTTCTGTTCACTGCATTTTCAACACATCCATGATGTTCTTGAAACTCCTGACACAGTCAAACCACTGACAGCTATTATATATGGAGGCCTATTGCTGCTGATGAACCCTTTCATTTCTGAAATCACGACAAATGCAGGTGCTAAGCCATGAAAATCTAGTATGAGTTACTATTCCCTATTGACCTTAGAGAAGAAATTACCCTTTGTTTATCTCCCAGGATTAGGAATAAAGCCAGAATAAATGGAACACATCCACCATGTAAACCTGTAGTTATAAAACACAGACCATACACTGTCCATATCTGTTTGAGTTTGTAGTACAAAAATAATATCCTCTGCTGAACAAGAGACAAGAGAAAACTATTTTCTGAAGATCAGTAGAACCTGGTGCCACTGGACCACTGTCCAACTATGTCTTCATTCAGGATTCAGATTTCGTATTAGTCGTGAGTAGTCATAACTCATCTGAAATACTTGCAGGCATAACACATCTCTCCTTAGCTGAGAACTTCCAAAACAATATATCATTGAAGAACACTATTTGTCTGCACAGGGTTTAAAGATTTATCATTCTTTCAAGGTATTGTATAATACTTTATTTCTTTTAAGAGCAGGTCAGAACAGAACCCTCTTGCTGAATATGAAAGATCTGCACGTCCTTTTTTTTATTCCATTCATGCCCTGTGCCCTAACACAAACAAGAATGGAGAAAGGCTTATTTCTCATCTCCTCAGTTTCAAAATGACCAGGATGACAATCCTGTACTTTCAGTGATAGCTTGCTACCTCCTTTACAGAGTGATAAACTTTTCACCCTTGACACCCCATTCAGATATGGTGAGGTCAGAAGTCTGGCAGAAACATCTTTGCTGATGTGTATTTCACAACGATTAACAGGAGGAAAAGGTGTGCGGGGTAGGGGGGGAAGTCCTTGGAAAGAAAACCAGAAGAGCCCAATGGCAAACACAGCACACAATCCTGACAGGGTGTTGGAGAATATTTTTAAGATTAAAAAAAAAAATCCTTTTCCTTCTCCCCCAGTTTAAACAAGATGTTTAGATGAAGTGCAACATTTGGTTTGATGAGAAGAATTCCAGTTGATCTCTGCCTGGGTGACCTGGAGCCTCTGTTACCCTCAGCCAGTAAACAGAAGAATGCTTGTTTTTCACAATTTTTCACAAAAAAATTACCGATTTTTCACAAAAAATTACCAATTTAATTCTCAGGACTGAGCAGCCTGAAAAAATGCTATTAATATTCCATGCCAATTTGCTTCTCTATCTTGTAAAAAAACCTCATAAAGTGTCAATAAATTCAGGACTACTTTTAACTTAAAAATGTGCAAGTTACAATATTTTCAGCATAAAACTTAAATCTGGTGGCATTAATTTGACAGTTTCTAAAGTCTGAATTTCAAATACAAAACATGCTGGCCATGCAAATAGAAGACTACAGGTTTTGTAGAAAGATAAGATTTCCAAAGCTTTATTTTAATAGCACATATTTGTGATTTTAAAGTACACATTTACTTATTAAATTATTAAAATTAATTTTCCTAAGGATTCCTGCACTTAAAATTGCATTGCTTTAATATTACTTCAGTATTTTTTTCTCTTTGTTATTTTAATCGCTTAACTAATATACAGACAAACTTAATTTCATTCTACTATAGTGAGACTGTCAAATTCTCCTTTCCCTCATTCCCCTATGAGGTCTTTCTTTCTGATTTTGCAGACTCTTTCTTTCTTTCCAATTTTCTTCTGCATTTTATTTTCTCACCTTCTCTTTACATTCATTTCTTTTCTCATGATCTGCACTGAGCTGCAAAAAGACTGTAGTTTATTATGCAAAATGGAATGAATTTTAAAACTCCACATCATTTATTTAACCACGGAAAATCAGGTCTCCAGAAGAATAAAAAATTCCATGAAAAACATACCCTTTTAAAACCGATGAGTTTTTAATCAAAATGGTAAACATCTTACAGCTGAAATACATTTATATGGTCTTAATGAATCCTGGAAATTGGAGCTAAGAAACCTCATGTCCTTTGTTCAACCAACCAACCAACTAACCCCACATTTCATTGCAAAGAGATTATAAAAGGAGCTCTAGAGGGACAAAAGGCACAGAAGCCTCACGGCAGACACAGTGCAAAACATCCTGGGCTGAAGTAAGAAATTCAAACTTTGCTGCCTTCAGCTGCCAGGTAGATCAAGTGCAAAGGGTGCAGCAGTAAAAATCCAGGGGCCACCAGAACAATGACATTTGTTTGCTTTTTCACTTCCTTGCCAACAACAAAGTAAGAAAGACAAGACATAATATTAGGCCAGTATCTGAACTATCTACAATTTTTTATAATTAGACAATTTATCATTAAAAATCACTTTAAGTGAATTTTATTATGATGAATCTAAATTAAACACTTCTGCAATAACATTAACTCAGACAAAAATGGAGCTCTCCCCCATTGTCTCGCATGGGTATATATTTCAAGACTGTCTATCCAAGCAAAGCTACAATCTCTTTCAATCAAGAGCCCTTACTACATGAACACACAAATACACAGCAAAATTGAACTAAAATTTGTGGATTTAGATGTGAGTTACTGAAGGTAAACTGGAAGGGAATGGCCATACCAGGACTTGGCAAATATACAAGGTGTATAATGATGTGACTTTTCTGACTTTAATGTAGGTTCACCTACATACACTGGACAAATAACTGATAACTGGTAACTAGTTAGATCAGGTAACTGATCTAGACCTTTCAATTATTTTCCATCCTGAATGGCCTAGAGGTGACAGCCAAAAAATTCAGCAGCCATATTCTATGCCCTTGTAGGAGGCACTAAGATGATCTTTTCAAATTCCTGCAGATAATGGCTGATAAAACCTCACTACAGTAGCTAACACAATTGGAGACTAAAGAGTGAAAAGAAGTGTAATGGCTTTGCATGACTATTTCTGTACAATAAAAACTTACTGGTAAATAAGACCAGTCCTCCACAAGTTTTGTTTTGTGGCTGTGACTCGTCAGTAACTGAAAAATAAAACAAGGTACTTGGCAAAGCAGGACTGACCTAAGCTGCAAGGCAGGCCTAGTACTGCTCCATCCCCTCAGTTTAGTGAGTCCTTCTAAGATTACCTCAGCACTGCTATAGCAGGGAACTTCTTTGCCTCTTCATGGGAGAGAAAAGCAAAACTTGGCTGAAAACTGCATTTGATGATTAAAATCCATCCTGGGCTATACTTCCAAGTACTCCAGAGTGTTTAAATGCAAGCACTAACAGGGATGAGATGCATGAGACACATCAGAGAACACACAGACTTCTATATCAAATTAATATTCTCCCTCTTTTCTTAATTCATATTAGGACACAGAATTAACAATTCCCATTTAACTGCCATTGATGAATAATAATAATAATAATAATAATAATAATAATAATAATAATAATAATTCCTAATGCAAGCAGAGGAAAATTACCACAACCTGAGGATAGAGAAGGTATATTGTCACTCCATTGGGAATGGCGAGAAGCACGACACAGACTCACTTGTGCATTGAACAGGAGAGCAAGGTTTATTACCTCAGATCTTCTTTTATAGACTGATACACAAAGTACAGAAAGGTAAAACTCCTATTGATCAGTGAACTAACACATCCCCATCATTGGTCAGTGGGGTTCACCACCCATTGAACTTCTCTTGCAAGAAAACAAGGAACTGACAAACAGCACCTGCAAGGCTGTTTTCTGTCTCTGAGGATTGTTTTAATTCCTCCCCATGATTTCCCAGGCCATTTTCTCAGGTGAGACTGAGAAAGTTACGTGGCCTGCTTTTCCACAGACACTGTGCTCCCTGCTTTTGCTCATAGTTAGCATCCATAGGTATATCTCCTAAGACTTTCCACATAGGCTGTATTGATCAAGTTAAGAAATCAAGCACAAAACTCAAGTCCCACTGCCTACATAATAACTGAATTATATTAGTGCTAAGCTATTAAATCTATTTAATATGATCATCTCAGAGTTCCAAACAGCTTCAACATTTTTCCTACCTAGAGATACATTAAAATGGATCCTAGCTAAATAATTAGTCTTGTTACTCTGGAGTCTGTTCATTCGCAGAATCCCTACCCTTTCCCTGCATTATTAAAATTCCTTTCTTAAGGAATCTTTCTAAATATGGAAATACATTATTGACAAAACTCAAACAGAAGTATACACTGTGTCAACAATGCTTTCATTACAGCAATGAAAACCTACAGCACTGCATCATATGATACAGCATGACAGTCTAAATGGTCCCACTTCAATAAATAGTCTAGAAATCATGGATTTCAAAGGCAAAAACACCTATTGATTTAATACAGGAATCTGAAAGGCACAAAAGGAGATTTGTAACTCTTTGCTTTCTCTAAAATCCAGAGAGATGGGAAAACAGGTTATTTTTCCATGAGGAAAACATAACAGTTGAGAACAGAAGGCATGGAGAAAAACAGCTTATTTTGAACATTCACTGTTCACATAAACAGCTCAGCAGCAAATATGAGACAGAAAATACAGGAAATAATAAAATGCTATATTAATTCAAGGAATCTAGAGAGTTATATTAAACAAAACACCTTTCAATCAATTCCACTCCTTGGAGTATCTGCTATAGTGAAGTAGCTGAAGTTAGAAAGACTACATCTGTGTCACATAGAAAACCTAATCTGAAGACATGCATTGAGAAATGAAGGCACACCCTTGCAGAAAGACACAAACACACGTGAAATGAGTCCTGGCTGAGGGCCCAGTCTGCAGCTGGGTACATTGCACTCTTTAATATGCAGTGTAGAAGGTGGTAATCTGTAAGTATAAATTCAAGTACAGGTCTATAATGCATAGTGAATCAAAGGCAAGTACAAAATACACACCAAGGAATGAAAACTGATGTCAGTGCAGCATTTTTTAATTTTTTTTATGCCTTGTGAGAAAAGGAAGCACTTCTATAGCCATTTTGGAGCTATGTCTACACTCCATGTATCGAGACTCCACCAATGTCAGAAAACTAACTATGCAGATTATCAAGTATTCTTACATACTTACACTTGTTTTAATTTTAGCCTAACGTTTCTATTTTTTATACAAAAGGACAGCCATGCCCTTAATCACTACAATAGATTTTTCATCCAATTATTACTAGCAGAACCCTGTGCCAGGCATTTTTTCCTGTAAAGTTCTGAGGAATTTCTCTCCACAGGCTCTTGCTTCCACCTCTACCATATGTGATTTGACAATATATAACTGTATTATAAATTAGCCCTTACAATGGAACAACCAGGTCCAACAAACAAGACTGTTACACAATGTTAGGGAACACAGAGTTCCTGCATTTACACCATTTGCTTATACTAAGAATGGATGGCTCAACAGAAAATGCAAACACTAAGACGCCACATTAATGGCTGCCACTTTTTAAACCTCTGAATTCTTTCAAACTGTGCAGAATAAATTAAATGCAGCCATGAACAAAAAGCTGTCTTTCAGTCACAATCCTCTTATATAAAAGTCTTTTTCTTTTAATCATATACACTCGTCAAAGGTGCAGTTAACAAACATTTACTACCAATTTAACAGGCCCTAACCCAATAATCCAAAGCAAAAAACACACTAATCCAAATTACAAAGATCAGAGTTTATTTTTCAGCTTGAAATAAGACGTCAAGTACCAGGCTGCTCGCAGTCATTTCCAAACTGAACAATGAGACAGAGGGATCTAGCCAGGGAGGCCAAGCAAAAACAAAGCAGTCATGAGTGTAGCTTGTGTCTGGCCAAATTGCAAAAGGAAGAGCAACCATTTAATGTAAAGGAATATGTTTCTGCAAGAACAAGTGGAGAGATGATGGTTCACTACCTATAGTGTGGTCAGAAATTGGAAAAGTAACTAATAGTTAAAAGGAAGGTGTCTAAACTATCCCCTAACGTCATCAGTTTCTCTCAGGAGAGTCATACATTTACCACAAAAGAGTTGCTCAGAAATAGGCAGGATTCAGCGTTACAGAATCTATTCAATCTTACATTCAAACCTCCAGCCAGACCTCTCACAGTACAAATTATCTTGAGGAGGTCCATCTCATTCTCAGCAGTATTATAGGTAGGCAAATCCAAAGCTGGTCAATAACTAGAGCTTTAATTTCTCCTTTCCCAGTTCTCTCTTCACGGGCCCGCCTAGTTATCACCATTACCTGCTTTACAAACACAAATAGCTAGAAATCATAATGCCAGCACTGCTGCCCTGCAGTGATTAATACTAAGGCTATGAAAATTTTCTGATAGCTAATTCTCACCCTAACAGCTACAACCAGAGCCTGGTGAGAGAACTGCTCCTGAATCCTTAACTGGTGTGTGTGTGCAGCAAGGATGTGCCTGGTCCTGCCGCTGCAGCGTGACAGTGAGAGATCGGCTGAACGTGCTCTCTGCACAAAGACACGGGTCTGAAGGAGCAGATGTTACAGCAGGCATCACATCTCGGGCACCAGAGCAACCAGAAGGTGTGTGCCTAATGAAATCCAAACCAGACCACAAGGGAGCAAGCCAAGATGCTCATGGCTTTCTCTATCAGAATGTGTATGGCATACAGCTATGTCTGCAATGGCAAATGTATAAATATAACAGATGAGGCAAAGCAAGCTAAAACCAAGGGAGAATGAAATGTTCTGAGTGACAGGTGAGATGGGCAAGCAAGGGCAGTGAGTTACAGTGCTACTAAAAGATCTCACAGATGACTAAATATTAGACACCCAAAAGAGCAGTTCTAAATTGTGGTTAATTTGACCTAAACACAGGACTGCTACCAGCAAGACACTCCCCCTTCTCTCCCCTCATCACTTTCACTGTTCCCAAGAACCAGCAACCTATTTAATCTCTCTCTTGTACTGCATCTAACAACTGGGTAGCCACATTCACCAGTTCTATAGCAAATCAAGGCACTGGTAGAAATGAAACTGCATTAATATAGCCACATACCACTCTTCAGCAGGAGGTAATGAAAAAGCTGCCTTTGGGCAGCAGTCTGGGGCTAGGCTGGATTACACACAATGAGAAACCACATCTTGGAACTGCACAGCCTCTGCACCCTCATTTCTGTAAATACTCAATTCATTTCAACCTTGCATTTGCATTATTTGCCTTAAATTTTCCAGTCTGGAGAGATGTACACATGAGAGGCCATCATGGTTATAAAGATCTTTGCCTGATCTGGTATCAAAACTGCAACAAAAAGCTTTCAGATGTATCAAGGAATGTCAGAACTCCTAAGAGAATAACTTGCATGGCCACAAGCATGAACTGTGAAATTTTCTTCTTTTAAGTCGTCAAAAAGCTAAGCCCTGAAATGTCAGGTCATAAGATACAAATCCACAGAGATTTAAAGTACCAACTGCATATGCAGTTTGTAGACATTCCCAGAGAAAAAAAAAGAAATATTGCTCAAGGAAAGACAAAAAAAAAAAAAAAAAAAAAAAAAAAAAAAAAAAAAAAAAGTGAACAAAAAAGGAAAAGAAAAAAAATAAAATACAATAATGTTTGCTAGACAGATAAATGGACATCCTTACAATTCTCAGAATAGCCATAGCACGGGAGTAGAGTTCAGCTGGAGAAGCAGAGATCATCTGGTGCTGAAACTGCAACTGCTCCTCAACCTCGGATACCATAACAGTGACAAGGTTTTACAGTCATGGTTTTGTATTAACAAAGCAAATAAACTAATTAATCGTAGAATACTAATATGAAGTAAAATCAAATTATTCCTGGGCAATACTGGTGAAATTGAGGTACTAATTGATAGTTAAAACACTATTTTCTGGCCATCAGAACTACTCGGAAATACTCTAGTCTTGCTTTTGTGAGAACAAATGTTTTCTGCAACAAACTGAACTCACCAGACTGACCATTTGTTCTGTAATCACACAAAGATTAAGAATATGACAGCTGAGAGGCACCAAAAAATGAGAAATAATATTTTACCAATATAGTTGAGTACCACATACTACAAAACAGGAACTCTACTGCTTAGAACATACTAATCCTTCTGCCAAATCTCAGTTGTGAAGTCACCATCTAAGCAACTACACACCTTCTGTGCTCATCACACTAATATTCAGGCAATACACTATCAGGTCTTGCCTTTGAAACTGATAGTTTCCTTCCTCAAAACTGCTAAGCAGAGGTATCATCTTCCCCAACAAGTGTTTTAGCCTTCCTTTCAGCCCACAGACACAGGACCTTTGTGATTCTGTGTGGGGTTTGCTGTGTGGGAAGGCAGTTATTGCAGCTAGAGGAAATGAGCACTGCACACTATTAGGAGTACCCCCTCTCCAAATTTACAGTCTCCACGCAGGCACATGAAATCCAAAGAAGGACAAGACAGCAGAAGCAACATGCAAGAGAGATGGCGTGGGGAAAAAAGAGTATCTGCATTGGGCGTCTTTGTAGTTTAACAAATAAAAAAAAAAATGGACAAAAAACTGAAATCATGGCAAAAATTGTAAAGAAAGACAGGACATGGCAAAAGTGACAATTGAAAATGCTGTCTGCAGTATTGTGAATTAATCCATGTGCATAAAACGTAAGAATTCTGTTCTGCCTTTATGAACTGCCTGTATTTTTATGTCTAATAGCTGCTTTTCACTCTCATAACATACTGAACCGCGCTCCTTCCACTAAAAGTAGATAAATAACAACTACTCATTTGGCAGGAAGAAAAAAATAGCCAACACAGTAATTAAGAGCTAGTAAGTAATGAGCATGGTTACTTGAACACAAAATGGCTTTTCTGATTTCTCTGGAAAAGGTTTTAAGTCTGGAAATAAATAATTTGCAAACAGCACAAAGAGTCCAGGCTCCAGTGTTGTATTCTGTGATCTCTGGGAAACTGAAGGGAAGGATACATGCACAGAATTGCCAAGCCAAAGACAGGCTGAAATAAGGCTTTTCCAGCAGGTCAGCAAGCCCCAAGTTTTGAGATTAGCCTGGACTCTTGGAAGGTGGTTTATACATCAGCAAAGAGCCTGACCCTGATGCAAGGCCACAGGATGTTCACACCAGCAAAGAAAACAAACCAGTCAGCCCCTGTGTATAATATGGGCTAAATTAAGCAAAAACTGAGACAAGAAACCCATGTTGAACTTACCTTCTAGTTGCTTCTAGTTGCTTTCTTTACTTCTCAGGAGACAGCTACTTTTTAAAGCATAGAAATTCCCTAGTGATGAAGGTCTGGAAACAAATGTTAATCAGCAGTGCAGAGTCTGAGGCATCAGCAAGTGCTCCATGACCTGTAAACTAGCTGGTTCTAAATGTGGAAGGGTAACAACAGAGTGGCCATTCCCAGGGAACACAGGAAATAAAGTAAAGAGTGGCAGCCTCTACAAAACTCAAAGAAAAGGAGAAGCTACTATTACATGATCCAAACACCATCTCCTACTGCCTGTGCAGTACCAAGCAGAGGTAACAAGCCCTGTGGCTTTCCTTGTGTCCTGGAATCCAACTCACTGTCCTGGTTTACCATTTTCTCCCAACACTTTGCTTTTGGAAGAGGACTCACAGCAGTCAGAGCTGAAGACAGTACTGCATCTAACCTGTTTCTAAAATGCCTCCTCTGAATTAAAGTGCATGGCCAAGCAACTGTTTCTCTAAAAGATCCTGATCTAGCTAGGGAGACATGTCAGACACTGCTGGCTCAAAGGTGAGACAATGGTGCATTTCAAAACCACCATGGGTGACCAGGTAGACTTCTTGATGAAAGACAAGGACAAAACAATAACTTGGCAACATTTCACTTCTTTAAGGAAGATCATCTGAATTCACATTTTGAGCATCTCTAGGATATACAGTAATCTGTTCCTGTCAAAGTATTTCTAACACGATTTTCTATTTCCATCCAAAACAACATTTACAACACAAAATGCCTTCTATGCAGAAAACGTGGCAGTAGAAACAGTTTTCACGAAAGGAGAAGTGTTCAATACTGATAACCCCTTTGTAAAGAAGTGCCTCAGCTTCTGCAGGAAGAGTAGCCAAATATCTACAGATATTTTATAAACCCAAAGACTTGGCAACATGTATCTATCTACAGACAGACAGAGGCCACATTCCCAGCAGCATTTGAGCACTTTCAGTTAAATGGGAGCAAGGTTAGGTGTCTCTGATTTGGTACAGAAAATATTCATCTGGGACTCCTATGTGAGCAAAGAGCAGACTAAGAGCATGACCATTACACCCTCCCTCCCCTTCAGATACCGCATTCTGCACAGCTGGAACGCAGAGCTGCAGCTCTGCCCACAAATGTGACTACCTACAGACCTCACTGATCACACAGTTTCAGCAGCAGATTTTTAACAATTTGGCTGTTAAAAAAAAAAAAAAAGCACTGGCAGTAGCCTTTTACATACATCTTACTCCTCCTGTAGAAAACAGGAAACTCCTCAAAGGAGAGGAGCCAGGGGGTTGATACTCCCAACACTACCTTCAGAGAGCACACAGATGCTGTCTCTAACCTACAGACTGTCGAAGCTCTACAGATGCATATCAGGCATTCTTCTTTTCTTTAGGAAACATAAACAGATAATGGGACCATATATTTTTATTCTGAAGTGTCTCAGCACTGATGGATTAAATACATGACATAAAAATGTCAATCATCCTTCTTGTGGGTGTACTGTGTATCTCTGGGTTGCCATTGCTACCAGAAGTCTTTTGAAGTAAGAAAGAAGATCTGACTTAAATGATATTCTCCCTCAGACATATTCTTTCCTATGTCTATTGAACAGAAGTGATCTAACATTTAATTTAAAGTGAATCAGTAAAGGAAAATAGCTCTTGGTCACATGAATAAATCCTCTGAAGAATAAAATGCACAATGCTGTCCCGACCTGACTCAACTTCACTGAACCCAGAGAAGTGCACCTGGTGTCTCATTTCACCACTTTAATTTCATGCAGATTTAGTGGCTACACCGACATGAAACATGAGGGATAGAAATTAAAGCAATCTTATGAACAGATACAAGTAGTTGTTTAGCATTCTTCAACTGCACATAAAAACTTTTTTAGGATTTTATGTAAAAAATATATAGGTGACAACAGTTCCAATTGTTCAGCACTGATCTGCAGTCTAAGATGTGGGAAAGAAAGCAAGGAAGATGAAAGAAGTTTCTTCTTTTTGCTTTGTTATAATTCCTTCAAACTTTATTGATTTCAAAGGAAATTGTTCACAATTCACATATTGTTAGCGAGGGCAGAAAGGGACTTGCTGAGCTGTGAATAATTACCAACTTACTTCCTTCTTCCTGGAGGGAGAAAAGCTCCCATAAGTGCCAGTGTCAGAGCAGACTGACACATATCCTATTAGTTTATGTGCCACCTATTCCTTGAATTGTACATGAGAAAGTGCTGTACAGATTTTGGCTGGGTTCAAGTTCATTTTCTTCACAATAGCTTGTACAATGCTGAGTTTTGGCTATGTGACCACAAGAGACCAGTCCAACTCTTTCACGTAGGGTTGAAAGAGACTGCAACAAGGAGAGAGAAAAGTATCAAAAGGGAGTTCATATTCCTCAGAAAGATGTTGAAGAACCATTTGCATAAGAAAGATGTGGACCTGTTGGAGTGGGTCCAGAGAAGGCCACAAAAATCATCACAGGGCTAGGAGCACCTCTCCTGAGTACAGGCTGAGGGAGCTGAGAGGCCTGCCTGGAGAAGAGAAGGCTCTGGGGAGACCCCACTGTAGCCTTCCAGTACCTGGAGGGGGCCTATAAAAAAGACAGAAAGTGATTTTTTACATGGGCAGATAGGAACAGGACAAGGGAGAATGGCTTCAAGCTAAAAGCTAGCAGGTTTAGATTAGGTATTGGGAAGAAGTTCTTCACTGTGAGGGTGGTGAGGCACTGGCACAGGCTGCCTAGAGCGGTGGTGGATGCCCCATCCCTGGTAGTGTTCAGCACCAGGTTGGGTGTGGTTTTGAGCAATCTGGTGCAGAGGGAAGTGTCCCAGCCCATCTTGGAACAAGATGCTGTTTAAGGTCCATTCCAACCCAAACCATTCCATGATTCTATGACAACCAGTGTTGGCAACACAGGGCTCTTCCAGGTATTGCTGCACAGAGCTTATACAGCATCAAGTAAGTGGGGATGGGCAAGAGTCTAGGAGAGGGGACAGCCAGCACAGTCAACCCCAAGTGACTCTGGCTGGGGTCAGCAAGTGACTGGCAGTGCCACGTGGGGCTGAGCTGCCCGGTGGGATTCACAGGGACAGCAAAAGGAGGATGCTCCTAGCAGTACATGCTGTGAAGTTGGATTTCACCTAGTGGCACTTCATATAGCAGCACTTCAAGTGTTTATCTAAAACTTCAAATACATCCAGATGTGCTTTTCTTATCTCCCTTCTCCATTCTAACTCATGCAGGTCCCAGAAGAACCATGCATCTCCAGCTTTGAAGGAACTTTGAAAAACATTAAGAATAACATATTTTGCAATGATAACCAGTCTTGTTTCAGGTGTTACTTTTGGAATACTGTGAACAGCTGCTTTTAGAATGCATGTAACAGGAGCAGCAACAGACCCACACCCCACTGTGGCTCACCACAGTCCCTATGTACTACTGCTGATGCCTTTTTGGGACTACCTAAAAACAAAGGCCAGACAAAATTAAGAGAACAAAAAGCAGTTATATTTATTGAAGGGCCTTCAGGTACATTTCAGGCAGACAAAACCCACCCCAGGGCTACAACCCAAAAATGGATGATGGGTTAAAAATTTTCACACTTTTATAAGTTTGGGCCATTTGCATGTTGGGGGTTAATTTTCCAATTACAGATCCAGATAATGAAGTAATTTATTCCAAGTGTGCTCCCCCCTAACTCACTTTTGTTTACATTTCTCGGGGCCTGAGGAAGTAAGGTGTCCTTGATTCCCAGGCCTAGAGAGGAATTGTTTTGTCTGACCAAAATGGGAAAGCTGTAGCTAACACTGTATAGGTTTTAGAGTTATATACTAAAGAATTGGAGGATTACAAATATAAAATTCTGTCATCCCTGCAGGCCTCGTTGTGAGCCCTTAACTGATCGTTACCTGCAGTAACCTGTTATATGAGTAAATTTATGTGAATCTGGATTACAAACCTTATTTAAAATCCCACTGACAGATGTTGCAAACATTAAAAATGCTTCAACTTTACGCATGCAAATATGCAAGTATTTTGTTTTCAGACTGCAGACAAGAAAGTATTTCAATAAGAAACCTACGCTATATACACCCAAATGGTTTAGTATAATTAATGCAATTTTAATTTGTTTGCCTGAAATGAAAATGTTAGTTCAGCCAGGAGTTATATCTAGCGATTATATTACAGTTTGCAATCACACTTACAAGCTATAGGGACACAAATTAATTTACATACAATTTTGAATCTGATCATGGCCACCATTACAAATAACTTACGGTTTTATCAGACTGTAATGTTTGGAGGGCACTTCCTCCAACAGATTTAGTTTTCTTTTTTGAAAAACTAAAATCTAAAATGGGCCAATTATTTCTAAGAATGACACTAATGAAGACTATCCTTTTATCCACATGAAAAAAAAAATATATATACTTACTTGCCAGACCTGGAGACCTCAAGCCTTTCATCAGGAATTTGTTGATAAGAAAAGATGATGTTCCAGTTATCTGTCCATACAGACTTCTGTCCATAATACATACTGATAAAACCTGTCTTATCCTACACAGCAGCACTGAATACATATGCACTTACAGATTCTGATTTTTACTCGTATTTTATTGTTGTGTAATCCATTTTCTCCCTAAAGCATCAAAGTTTATTTTTTCCCTTTATTCCTAGCCTATTTTAATTATTTCAATATGGAATGCTACATTTCCTTATTATATAACACATTCCTTTCCTTTTTTCTCAAGTGTTACTTTTCTTTTTCCCTGTGACACCATCTTTCCTCACATGCTCATCTTCTCTCTGACTCAAGCTCTGACACCTACCTTTCCACTTCCCCTTCCAAATCACATTTGTCTCCTTGTCGCTGCCTCTGCCCTTCCTACTAATACCCAGCCCTCTTCATTTCCCTCAGTTTCTCCAGTGCTGTCTTCTGACCGTCCCCTTCTGTGCACCCATCCCTGGCTCCCAACCGGTAAGGCAGCTCCAGCACACCCACCTGAGCACTGCTTCTGTGGGTCTAGTCTGAGCTATGCTCCCAAGTCAGATTTCCAGTCTGAGTCTGGACATGAGGCAATGAAAGATCCCAAATGAAACATCCCAAAGCACTGCGGTAAAGCCAGGGTCACCCTCTGATGTCACCAAACCTTCTCATCTGTAGATTTTGTAATGGAATGAGACAACAGCATTCACTGAGTCATGACACATTCACCAAAGCTACATTAGGACAAGACTTGCATAATCGTATTGTTTTAAAATTGTTAGAACTGCACTTCCACAGATGAGATCCACAGATGTTCATGCTGATGCATTGGTACATCACTTTTTCCCATTCCATCAGACACCACTTTAAACATGACTGCAACTATATGCATTCATACAGTATAGATGCTTGAGTTCATAAGCTACATTATGTCATCAGTGCAATACCCAGCTGTGAAATCTCATCCAGACCTTCTTCTCCATTATCTCTAGTCTTTTTAAAACATACCATCAGAGAAAGAGAACACACAAGTGCAGAAACAGGTTATAAACCACACTGTACCAAGGCAGTCTGAGGCGAAGTTGTAGAATGAGATATATGGATTTGGAGATCACAATGCATAGACTTCACTGGCATGAGGGGAAAAAAATCAGCTATTATTTTTATTTAAATTGAATACACCAAGGTTGTGGGTTCAGTCTCCATATGGGCCATTCACTTATGAGCTGGACTTGATGACCCTTGTGGATAGTCCCTTTCAACCCAGGAAATTCTGTGATGTGTGAAATGTATCTTAGAGGTAAAGGCCTGATGCCGTAATTCAGTGGCACCTGACTCTCACACAGAGAGAGTATGGTGGACATGCACTGTCATTTCACTCAAAACACCACAGTAAAGCACCAATCTCACAACTGCTCTCTATTAAAAGATGGATTTAGAGCAAAATGCCATTGAAAAATACAGGAACATATGTCGACTGACTCAGTCGATTTTCACTTCACCAAAAGAACTTTTTAGATGACCCAAGAGACGAAAGATTGAATGCTCATTAAAAAGTCTTTGGCATCTCCATTCCTAATGAGCTATCTCCACCAAGCACCTATATCACTGCTCCAAAGCATTCATTCAAGCAGTCCTACACTATTAGTCACACCCGAAATTTCTTTACAAAGGCTTTAGGGATCCTGAAACAAAAGTGTAGAAAAGGTAAAAGGTAAAAAATGAGAAAGGACCTGATCATGCAGAGTTCTTAAGAAATTTTTAGGCTCTATTTTCATGCTGGTGTAGCATAATTGTGGGGCTGGATTGTGCTGTCTCAGAGTTGGGAACCCTGACACCTCCACCCTAGGAACAGAACAGGATCATACACCACTGGATGGAGGGGAACCTCTGGAACAAAACACTTAGACATATTTTGAGATAAAAAGGGCATAGATACCTAATGCTGTACAACTGCAGACAGGAGCCAAGTACCTGAATTCCCTGGGAATACAAGTCCTGACATAAGCCTGGCAGTTTTTCCTACTGGACACCTCAAGACACTTTGCAAAGCCTCTCCTCAGCACCCTGACCATCCCACCCATGTCAGCTCCAGTGTACAGGACACCAGAGGAAGGCCAAAACACCTTATGAGACAGGTGTTGTAAGAACCGAGTAAGTTCCAGAGTTATTTTGCAAATCATTCAAAAGACCAACAAATGTTTGCTTCTCTGGCTGAAATGTCCCACTGCCTTCCTACTAGTACACTGGCACTGGCTTGGCACGTTCATCCATCTTCACTGTTAGTGGAAAATAAAGCTCTAAGTTTAATTTTAAAATATGAATGTTTCTACCATGCTGTTTTGTAAGACACCTCTGCAGGCTCATTTGCTACTTCACTAAACATAACTGTGAAGCAGCTGTTTATGAAATAATGCAAACTGAATTTCTCAAAATGCTATTGATGACCTTGACCCTGTGACATGGTCAGTCTTAATGAAAATTATATTAAGGAATCAGAGAGTACCTTGAGCCTCTGTAAATAAATATATATAATACTTAAACATAAGGAGCTGGGCAGGGGGGGTACTAGTTAGCTAGACAGCCAAGCAGATACACTGGATTAAGAGTGTAAATAAAGCCAGTATCATTGCTTCAACTTCATCCAGATGATTGCAGCTACAGAAATAATCAAAGCAATTTGAAATATAAACGGGATGATTTAAAAATTAAATTTGATCAAAAGTTAAATATTTGCCTCAATTATTCCAATAAACTTCAACTGAAAAAAAATGGAATAGTAAAGGTAAAAAATGACCATATAAAAGAAACTAAACTGTGCTTTCTCTTTAGTTAGGCTTATGTCATCTCATCTGTTTGCATAGTCCAGAGGTGGAGAGGATCAGGCTAAATGAAAAAAAACCTTTTATATATTCTGTTTCAGTCAACATACAGATTAGCAGCAGAATGAAAATGTTTCTGTGATATTCTCCTGAAATATATCAAGTACAACAATAAAAACCTCAGCAGTTCTGACCAATTGACTTCGAAATTGAAACAATCTAGGCAGGAAAGTCCCAACATCACCCCAGCCCACTCAGCCTTCACCTCACCAACCAAGCATTTTTTCCAGTACAGCATATTACGCAGTTCATCATGAGCATATTGCAATCATTAGACATTGAAATCACTGAAGTTTGGGAGCTGTAAAGGATTCTCACTCAGTCAGTAGCAGCTAATGTCCCAGTCACTGGCACAATGTGCCACTGCAGAGCTATGGGCTGCACCCAACAAGGAACTTGAGGCTATTAGGGGTAGAACAGCCCGACTGTTTTATCTATCTGAGCCTTGAATACACATCAGTCAGATGTATAAATTATTACTTTTTGAATTTTAGTTAGAAATTTTGAATAAAGTGTGCTATTAGTCATACTCAACCCTTCAAGTTGAAATAAGACAAAACCTGGCATTGTATCTCTTAAGGAAGTAATGCTACTGTAGCACATAGCACATCCGGCTTCAAACTCTTGCCAGAATTCATTACTGACATTAAAAATAAATTGCAAACAACTCAAAGAAAATAAAACATAAACAGATAATGAGAAAACAGATACTTTCAATATCCCTATTATCTTTTAACATATATTAATTTTAGAGGAATGTACATCTTACTCTGTCTTTCCTGTGTAACACAGAAAAACATCAATTAAACATCTCTTTAATAAAGATGCCTTCCCCCACACAGGCAGATTTGCACCTTAAACTGATGTAACAGCTGATTATCGACCTTGTGGTCTTTTTTTGACCTACTTCCTCCTGATTTAGCTTCTGTAGTCCTTCATGCAACAGCAACAAAAAGGAAACAGTGAACCTCTTGCTGTGACAAAGATCTCCCACCCTCAGTCACACATCAGCAACACCCCAAAGAATGCTGCAGAACCTCTGCCAGCCTCAGGGTCAACTGTGACAAACTTAACAGGGAAATGAAGGGCGTAACTGTAACTTATTTGCATGCGTATTTTAAAAACACACACAGATATGAAGCAGAAAAAAAAATGAAAGGGGAAAACCAACTTATTATGAAGAGCTCAGATGCATTCAGATCTATAATTCTCTGAGAAAGGACAGAATGCTAACAAGAAGGCTGGCACCACTTGTCAAAAATCAACGTGCGTGCGCACACTGGGTATGATCTGGAGTGGCTGGATATACTGCAGGTTGGTTCATGCTAAATTATTGCACAAAATCAGCAATGCCAAAGAGATACTTTCTGTGTAGTTCCTCTTCAGTAGTAAATATTTTATGCTTAACTTGAAGGACTCCAAGACCTCTGGGAAGCAGAGGTAACAAAAAATGTCTGTGATCCTTCTTCAACTCCTCTCTTCCCAGATTTCACTGATACTGAATTTACAGGATTCCTTCTATTTGCCTGGCAAGCTTTTTTGCTGGCAACAAAAGGTTTCCCCCAGTCTAAATACTATTTCTTAGAAGTTAATTGTTTATTTTACTTGACCTGACTCCCACCAAACTGCCCTGCAGGGTTTTGCTGTCTAGTCTGTAAGTCCCACTCACCCTGAGAGTGGAGGAGAGCAGCCTTTTGGAAGCACAGGTTCCCGTGGCAGACTGTCAGGCTCTGTCCCACGGAAGGCAGAGCTCACCTGGGGCAGCTCTCTGTTCTGCTCTGAAAGCTCTGAAAAAGACAATCACTGCAGGTGGATTCCAGTGCACTATCCCAGTGTGACAGAGCAGCCTTCGGGGAGGGTGTACGCACCAGAGTTTCACACTCCCACCATTCACATGGCTGTGCAGGGCACAGTCCACAGCTCACCCCTCCAGCTGTACTTACTGGTACACCTCCCCAGCACATTTCCTGAGTACTACAGGTCCTGTGTGCACACCTCACCCACCCTCTGCCTTTGAGGATTCTGATCTGCACAACAGGAAAACCTGGTTTTCAAGCCTGACCCTTAAAAAAATCACAGATATACCCAAGATGTCCAGGTATCCAGTTTGCACCAGTGAAACTTCACCATCAGGACTCCACTAACAGGACAAGTAGTTCATCTGTGACTTATGCTATTATATTCATATGTGACTATAATAAATCACAGCAGAATTACCAAGGAAAAGGTCTAACACTACAAAGTCACTATCAAGCAGTCCTATTACTGACCAAATACATGAAAAGAACATTGTCATGATTGCAAAAGTGGGTACTGAACACCCCCAGTGTTCAAAGTGACAATTAAGAGCACCATGTACCTAATGAACCATGCATTATTACTGATAGAAATATCAGATTTCCTTTATTTAGGGGAACAGAATTTAAAAATAGTTACTGGAGAGAGACTCACAAAGGTCCACGGAGTTTGGTTGTAAAAGAGTAAGGAGCCTGTATACGAAGAATGGGAAACTGTGTCGGCAACATTGTGTTTACTTGCTTTGCCACTCTATTTTGCATTTTCTATAATGCTAAAAGCATACAAGTTCTACTGGTTCAAGCTAAAATTCACTCTTAAACCTGTGCAGCATCTACAGTTAAAGATCACACACCACTTCTGATCATCTCTGTTTAGACTTACTTAGGTACAACAGAAATCACAAAAACACCCCAGCTTAAAAGGACTTTTAAACCTAAACCAGCAAATAACTCAGGCAGCAGCTGCAATTTCTTTAGCAGTGATTTTTGGGTTTTTTTTCCTTAGCCACACAGCAATGAACACATGCATCCATTATTCTGGTAAAACTACAAAAGAACTCAAACAAGTGTTTCAGAATCTGTATCTAAGCTGAAAAAACTGGGAGATGCTTGGTCTGCAGCTGCTTCATGCTGTTAACCTTCATGGCACACTTGCATAGTGCCAACTGTTTCACGTCTGTCTGCTCCAACAATATGAACACAACAACCAGCAGTTTTTGTCAGAATAAATCAGTATGCACAGCACCTCTGGAAAACAAAAGGCTGTAACAAAGGAGGTGGAAAATGACAAGTTGGGAAGAAATAGGAAGACAATTGCAAGGAGACTATGCTCCCCAGTGGCACAGACAAAATGAAATTAACCAGAGTTGGTGTCAAATTTCCTCTACCTTCTGCAGACTGAAGTCATCATTATTGACCAAGGAGGGACAGAGAGGTGTATTTTCTGCAGGATAAGGTCTTCCTTACCCTGTGGAATCCTGTGAGACCACCACCATTACAAACTGGTCAGTGCTTTGCCAAGTTCAGCTTAGCACTGGAAACAAAAAAAGAGAGCACTGCAGTGTCTTGGCCTTTGCCTACGAGGTGACCCCATGCAAACCTGAGACTCAAATGTCACACTGCTGAGAAAACCTGTTTCTCTGTAACAGAACATCTCAAATCGCTACTATTTCAGGCATCTCTGCACCATTTTGGTCCTTACCACTTCAGTACAAACTATTCCTAAAAACTATACTTTGTATCTCCCTTAACTAGCCTCGATGAAACATGTCCTTATTTGTCACCTAAAAAGCAAACACAAATAATGTGTAATTTCATTTTGGTATGTAGCTCATCGTGTATATACTAAACTTTTCCATTAGAAGTCGAAGTAGATAACATTTATATTTAGCTTTGCTCTATTTAAACTTCCTTAACAAGATGAATATAATTATAGACAGGTCCGCAATGCTGTAAGCTGGCATGACTTTACCAAATTCCATGGCAATTTGTCAATTTAAATTAGCTGACAATATGGTAATAATGTTACATCACAAAAAGTACAACAGGGAAGTTAACTTGGGACAAAATAAAGATAGGAATATGCTGTAAGCAGCCACAAGGAGGACAAAAATGCTCATTAATGCCAGCAATTTATGATGATCTGCTCAGTACTTATGTCAAAAGTTCTGCAACTTACATACACTGAGATATGCTGGAAATGTGCTTTGGAAATTGCCACGCCACACAAGACAGGCCACCCTTCACAGTGGTCTTCCAGTCAAAGACTTGACTCACTGTCTTGCTGGCTGATTGTGACTTTTTAATAGGTGAAGTAAGACTGTAGCCAGCTTTTCTTGACCCCAAATGGTGATTGATTTATGTCCTCCATAACACCAATAGCTTTTGTAATTTTTATCCTAACTCATTTAACTACAACTCCCGTTCTCTTCGTGGACGGCAAGTGCCTAATCCTTAGGAGCCCACTGGGAGGCCAGCATCTTCCACACATCCATGTTTGCCTTGAAGCCAGACACTGCTAGACAGAAAACGTTTTTACCCAACACATCTCTTCGTGTTTGCTGTCCTTGGCAAGGACAATGACAAGGGCAAAAGGTCAATTTTCTGCTGAACTGCAGGATGAACGTGTTTCTTCATGACTTAAATAAGGCATTTTTTTTTTATATGTAATATAAAAGTAATTTTTTTAATAAGTAAATTAAGTACTATTTTTTAATATCTAATCATTGATGTTTAAACATAGAAACAGCATAATAAGCAATTATTCATCACAAGAGGGACAATCCACAACAAGTAAATGCTTATGATTAAGACATAAATTCAGGTACAAAAGGAGCCTGGGGTCTCCCTGTACTTGTTTCCTCCCCATCTGTGATTCACGGGCAGAATGCAATTCTTCTAGTTCACCATATCTAGGTGAATTAGAAACCAAAGAAGCATTAGAATCACTCACAACTCATCATTTAAAACTAGAATACCAAAATGAACAAATAAAATGCAACAGCTAAAACACAGAATTGTAAATGTCCTTAGATTACATAGCAAAAGAGTTCAACAAAAACTGAACTTGTAGGTGCTATCCCCATGTAATTTTACTTAATGCTTTAATCAACACTGAAGTTTTCTGTAAAAATTTCATCAACAGCTAAATCTGGCACAGAGAACATGCAGAAAGCAGGACTGTATACCAAAGGCAAAGGTTGTGTTCCTCCTGATGCCACTTAAACATATCCAATTTCACTGCTCTTGACACCCACTGATAAACAGTAGTCATTCTTCAGCACAAGCCTACAAAATCCTAGTATTGAAATTTTATACCAAGTCTAGGACAAGACTTGTTCTACAGAATACTTAAAAATCCTCACAGCAAAACAATTCTTTAACATTCTACTTTCTGAAAATAATAGAATTATTATGTCCAGTTTTCAGTTGTAACTCTACTACAGCTACAACTATGTATGAAAGAGTTCATTTAATAGTCATAGAACTGCATTAAAACAGCAAACTATGTAAGTCCCTGTCTGTAAAGGAAGGCTATTGATAGTGCCTGTAACTGCTGCACTAAGGTATAAACCAAGTATATTTTCCATAAGTTTTTAATACCTGAAGGTCACATTTTTTTGGTCTGACATACTGTAAAACATTTTTTCCTATGTTTCCACTGTTTTGCAAAAATATATGTTGAAATGTCAGATTTCACACAGTTTAAATATAGACAAAATCAATATGATCCATTTAGTTTTTTTCACTGAATAGTCCTTGAGCAGAAATCATCGTTTCTCTTTCAAGTAATTGGTTATAGCTACAAAATCATCTTGAACCATTTTCAGACTCAGCTTAAGAATTGATACTGATTCTGACTGAATGACAAGTAAAGAGGCTTTTCATGTGGCCAGCAGACTACATTCTTAAAAGATGACCCTGTGACAACCAGTTTTTCAGATGTTGAGGCTAAAAAGACAGAGGAGGACCACGAGTTTGACAACTGGCCATCTGTCTGTGCCCTCAGCAACACCAGCAACCTGCTAAGCATGCATGAAACAGTTTTTTTTCCATGGACAGATTGCAGCTCTCCAACCACCCACAAAAGTACTCAAAAATGAGAAAACATCTGCAAAGATGACAGAAAACAGAACTCAGGTCTTCAGAATTTCCCCCACTCAGGTGAAAAAATCCCTCAAATCACTCACTATCATTCACTGTGAGTAGTCGGCACGAAATCTAATAATCAGCAGTATCACTGTGCACACAAGTGAGCCTCATCACATCAGCAAAACTACCCTAGACTCAGAGCTGTAAATCAGATAAAGAAGTTGACTATCAACAGGTACTTTTATTACAATGAGATGCATCCTGGTTTCAACATATTTATCAACTCCAGACTGACAGAACATCCTAATTATTTTATTTTACTGTATATGTGAGTATTCTGGGGTGAGAACTCCCTATCCAAGATGACTTTTTCAGCATTAAGGAAGAAGAGCAAGCAAGAATGAGTGTTTACAGACACACATTCACACACACACACACACACACACACACATAAAATATGTAATCTGCCGAAAAGCTAATGGCCTGAAATACTGTGTCTAATCCATAGCCTATTTTTTCTAGCTGAAAGCAACCAGTGTCTGTCACAAACACCTTACACCTTTTTGGGTAGAAACATGACAGCTCAATGGTGCAAAGTAATCCTGTCTTCTAGCTTGGCTCTTAATGTGAAAAATTCTTCTCTATAAACTTAAAATGGAACACTTATATAAAGCAACAAGATTTGAGGATAGCAACCTGCACAAGATGAAATGCAGAATGCTACACAATCTGAAAGGAATTTATCCTTTAATTACACCCTATTTTCTACAAATGGTATGTGACCATTTTTTGCACTCTGTTTTGGCAAACAGTACATGTCATTATCCAGTTGCCCTTTTTATTTCTGATCAATGCCTTGAGGCTGGAAGGAAACATCTGAAGGGTTAGCTAGTTTCTTCCTCTTTGCCCTTAATTTCTGACTCCAGACAGGCTCCCACTGAGCATTACAGAGCTCTCCCTTGGAACAACTCAGTTCCATCCTAATTGCCAGGATATGCCACTATCTTCTGTCACAGTCAGGAGAAGACAAGGAAGGTTCACACAGATCTGCTGCCTTTAAGCAGGCTACAGAAAGGTACTCACGCACCACCACTGGACCAAGGCTGTTTTCTGCCTGCTGCCTTGCATGAGCAAGTGCAGTACCATGGCTTACCTGGATACCCTAGCAGTAGGGAAATACCATTTCTGATGAGGAACTCCCAGGAGAACTCTGACTTGTAAAGGAAGCAATTGTCCCCATTCCTTACTCAAGGCTCTTTCTTGCTCTTCCTCCCATAGCAGTGGGATGGATGCTGTCTTGTGTGAGCATACAGAAGGCTCTCAGGGAAAGGAGATGTTTCTTCCATACCTTGTTTGGGCTGTCTTCTTTCAGTAAGGTTTTCTATCTACTGCTACATGGGACAGTAGGTTTATCCTTATGAGTCAATTTTATGTTGTTAAAAAGGAGCTCCTTTTCCTCAGATGAGGCATATTCCATGTAAAATGGAATAATCTTCACCCTTCTGCAGCAGGAGGAGATAAATTGTCCTCTTCTGTAGGATTTAGTTAATACCAAAGCAGAATTATACGTAGGATGTTTTTTTAGATTTACTCACATTTCATTCCTTTCTTATATTTAAGTGAAATCTCCCAGCAAGCTTAAATTTACTTTCACTCTAGATGCTGAAACTATTTTGACTCAGGAATGGTTAAACTCTGACTCAAATGAGAATTCACATTCTACACAGTAAGAAATCCATGGGAAAAAACATGCCAATGGGTATCTTCAGCTCTTTATTTCTGAGCTATGAAATATATGGGAAATTAGAAGAGATTAACATGAAAAGGCAGAAATGGCATTAGTCCCAACATAGAGAAAAATTATCTAAATTAAATTTGGCAGAGTGAACTCTGCTTTCAAATTTCAAATGCCCTACTACATTAACACTTTTAACAGTGACAGACTACAGGTTTATTTTTAGGTACTAATATGTTAAAATATGTGATGAAAGTAGAAAAAGAAGTTACTGAAACTGTTTTCCGTAAAGACATTCAAACACTCTGCCCAACTCTGTGCTGGGAAACCATCCAAAAAAACAGTACATACACCTGTATGGAAAAAACACCTGCAATAAAAATTGTGATGCTTTTAAAAAATGCTAAACAACCCATGTTAATACCAAGACTGCTATGTGGTGTGGCAGCTTGACACTTCTGAAAACTAGATCATTAATTTAAATGCCTAAAACCACATCTTTCTCACTGCAAGGAAGAAGTTCACAATTTAAAGTAATTGTTCTTAGTATTGGTACTGCAGACAGCTAAAAGAGGACAGCAACTTGCTTCACCAGACCTGTACAGGATCTCCATAAAACCATGCTCTCCCTGAAGTATATGTTGTTTCACGTGATGCAGTGATGGGGACAGAGTTAATTTCAGACAGACTTTTTAACAGCAAGGCAAGAAGGAGCTGTCGGACAAACCCAGCAAAATAAGGCAAGCTCAGTAACACTCTGAGCAGAGTGGTAGTAGTGATTTTGCTTTTCATAACCCTTTAACATTGCACTTAATGATTCACTTTCACTATTGTGTTCTACCAGATTTCTTTCTAGGATGAGTAATTTCTTAAGTCACACTTACTGAATTTCTTGCAGTATTTACCAAAAAAAACCATCTATAGGAAGGTATGGATAGGTTTCCTGTACATACTACACACAGACAATATTAGACATAGTATAAAGTTAGAATGAAGGTACACTAACAGAAGCTCATACAATGGAAACGGCTTTTCTTAAAGAGATTTTAAAACTGAATTTTTAGCAACATCTGACCCAAAACTTGGGGTTTTTTTAAGTACCCAAGGCCATATTCAACATCACCTTATCTACAGATTCTTTAATGAAAAAATTATTCTTGCCATGTTATAGCTAAACTAAATTCCCATTTCATATCACAGACTTCTCTCTCAAAACAGTGCAATGCAAACAGTGTAGGAAATGGCATAGTAACAGCAAAAAACGTTAAGCCATATTTGATAGGAAATTTAGAATTGAAAGATGAAGAAATTTCCAGGTATTTTGAAAGAGCAATAGACAGCTGTACCTAGTTTTCACCCCTCCTCTACTGTAAAGAGTAGATTTTAGGAACTCAATTACCTACTTAATAACCTGAACACAAAGTTACACGCAGCCATCAGCAACAGGAGATGAACTGCGCTTGCACCAGTCCTTCCTGGGCTCTGCATAAAACCGATTACATCTGAACTAAATCCATTCAGGGCAATGGATTCCATTAAAATCAAGTTCTCGCTTTCGTAAATCATACTTTTATGAACACTTTCATCTTATGCAAGCTACCATTGTTTCCAAAAGGAACAGTCCAACCTTCCCCTTCTAATCCTAGCACAGCCAGTGAGCACACTGCCATGAAATGAACCTGACAGAGGAGCTGAGCCCAATCCAAAAGATGCTGGTCTTAAACTACCTTATTTTGGAAGTAAAGAAAACCAAACAAACAAATGTGTTTCATTTTGCTATTTTCTGATTAATACAATTATATGTTTTATCTTAAAAACTGTTTTTCAGTTTTCTCTTTCTTCCTATATTTTACATAAATTGAACATCAATATTAGAACACATATCATTTATCCCAAATACATTTTTCTTTACAACTTGTATACCAAAGACTTCAGAATTAGCAGAGTTACATCAGAATTTCAAAATTCTCCACCAAATGGAATCTCTCATGTAAGCAGTTTTATAAATCCACCAAAGCAGCAATAGAGCATACCATAAAAAAGGGAGAAACAGGTTATCTGTGCCTATTTATTGTCAAGTGGTTTAAACACCTCGTGGACATAATGTGCTAGAACTTCAGATAGTAATTTCATCTCTAGCTATAAAGTTACAAGCAATTTAGTCACTCTTTCTGTGGCACAGTTCCCTATCTGTGAAATGTTTCACTACTACAGCGAAGTGGAAATTAACTCATCATTTTAGATGAGAGCTCCTGATACTAAAATAACCTCCTGAATAAAACACAAAAAGACAAGTATTCAAATGAAAACCATGTAAGATAACAAACTGTCATTATTATAAGCAAAAATAAACAAATACTTCAGACTAAAATCTCCTTGCTTTTACAGAACTGCCACTGCTACAATCATTGTGGTGAAGTACAGAAGGCAGAATATATAAGTCCAGAATATATAAGAATAGGAGATAAGAACTTTGCTGGCAAAATTAATCTGTATGTTCAGGTGTTATCTAGTTTATTTGCAATTTGCTGCAGTATTAGATCTCATTATTAGTTCTCATGCACAACCTTATCGTCATAAATATGACGATATTAATTGTTATTGTTGTGCTTGCCTTATTGTCCTTCTCTGCCAGTGAGAGTCAAGAACATATCTGAATGAAGTATTCCAGGACTGATATGATGTCCTTGTTTAGCCTCAGGGAAAAAAAAAAAGCAGGGTGAGAAAAATACTAAAGAGAAAATACATTTTTTCAACCAAGCACTGCTTCTATGTAAAGCATGTCAAATGACATATAAAGTGAAAACAACTTCAGGGCAGCACACATTTTTATCTGAAAGATGACAGATCAGCAGATCTGTTCAGCCTGCATGGCTTCTGGAGGAACAGTGTTTCATACAGAGACAGAAAAAGGAAACTAGAGATTCTTTTAAAATGGAGAACTCCACATGTTCACAATTTTATATTCTTTAGATCCTGCAGAAATAAAATAAAAAACAAGGCAATTTTTAAATTTTCTTCCATATATAGTTAAAGGACAGTAAATCTTGCACAGTCACAGCACCTGACTGAACACCTCTTTTTATAAGAAATCAACCTACTTATTACTTTCTGACAATGAAATAAAAATCTATAAAACTGATAAATAATCTGTCCCCTATTTAGTGCACACATTATGCACAAAGATGTGCTTTTACTGATAAATTGCTAATTACAACCTTCCCAAAACAGGTCACATCTCTGCAGTGACAAATAGATCTAATAATCTGGAAGCGTGAACACAATGCATTAAGAAGTACAATCTAAAAGGATTGTCTGAACTACTACTAATTTACTATGGGATTGCAAGTTAACTCCACATAAGCAATAATAAATGTCCTCTGTATCAGGCTTATCTATTTGGATGGATCTGCAGCATGCTCATGTACTACCTTAATATTTCAAAAGTGCAGAAGGAGGCTGTGCAACCAATCCAAGCAACAAGAGAAAAATCAGATAAAGTCTGAGAAGCTGGTCCCAAGGGAAAAAATATCACACAGATAAACTTAGCAGTTTGATCACTGATAAACAGACATAAACTTGCTAGTACTGTCATTTGCCAAAGAATCTTGCTTCTAAAACAGACTGCTTTCTTTCAAGGGCTTCTGCTTTTCCATGTAACCACTATGGCTAAACCAAGGCCGTATTACACACTGACCTAAAAAAAATATTTAAAGGAAACAAAGCATGAAAATTTCTTAGTTCCAAGCATGGCTAATAATGAGTACTCAAGTCCTGTAATTTTCCTTACATACCACTTCTACTCCTATTCATTCAAACCTTTTCTTGGTTTGAACACCCATTCAGTGAACATCCATTCCTTTGCCTATCACTCTAACATTTGTGCTCCTGTGGACTGAAACAATAAAAGTCATTGGGCTGAGTATCTGAAGCAACTGAACAAGGCCTGCTGGCTGATGAGTCCATGACCATGAGATAAAACAGTCTGTATCATTTCAGGACAACTCCTGAGTGCAACAATCAAAAAATGATCTTCCCACTCAGGAAGTGCAGAGCTGTAGCAGTCAGCTAGAAAAAGCTCATACCCAAAGGCCAAAAAGAAGCTCCTTGGATGACCTTGTGCTCTCCTAAACTGTTACCATGTATAAATCACTGCCGTTGACCCAATACTGGAGACTTGCCTGACTGCTGCACGTACTGCATACAGCTGCTGCTCCAGGAGAACCTCCTCTAAGAAGAAACCACTCATACACCTCTGATGTAAGAAGCTGAAGTCTTGTTGAATAGCTGAATTTTACACACTTTATATGTATGAGAGCTTACTGCCGTAAGCCTGCCACTCAGTACAACACTGTACACTAAGAGTACTGCTGAACAACTTCCTAAATCACAATACAAACAAGGAGGGAACACAGAGAACACAAAAACCTTCTCTAAAAGGACATTTTTTAAATGTTCTTAAAATGTGAAAAGGAAAGTGGAATTTGAGTGTGCTCTAAGTAACAACCAATTTCCACCAATTCCTGTAAGCATTACGACTGTTTCTCAATTCTATTTGAATCATTAAGGTCCTGAGACTGATTTTCAGTCATCAATTTCTTAAACAAATGCTGACCCCTGTTAAAATTCAAGGCTGGGGAACATCTTCCATTTCTCACTGATCAAGTGCCAACACTTTGTTTCAACATAGATAAACCAGTTTGTTTGCCACTAGGGTTTTTACTTTACGCAGCTCAGAAAATGGAAACAATAGACAAGTTTAACTTCCTGTTTTCTTGCTGTGCTATTTGGTTTAGAGAACAGCTCAACGTAACTTTCATATTCAATCATTTTATTTAAATGATAAATAGTGTCTCTGTTAAATACTTTTTACCGTATTGATTCAAAGGAATCTACTCCACAGCAGGTACTGTAAAGAAAACTACACCTTTATTGACACCAAGAGAACATGCAGGGGTTAGCACCTCCATATGCATGTCTGACTGTGGTTCATTTTACACAGGCTTGTATATCTTCACAATTCTAGCATCCACCCTTGTTTGTCTGCTTATCTAAAAGGTACAGTTTTAAGGGCTGGGATCTTACATAACTTGTGGTTTCATTATCTTAGGGTTGTAAACATGGTAGATAGTTCTACCATATGCATCACATTTATCTAACTGGTACCATGCTTTGCTGTAACTGTGCCTTATTGATTACATTCTTCTGCTTTCTATTAAAACAAAAGTTATGACTTTGCATTTTTCTAGCCTTTCACAACAGTGAAATGCCTCTCCCTTCTTACCCCCTTAGCCCACCAGGGCTAGGCCCTGCTTGCAAAAGTGATTGCAGTTACACAGCTACAGTGATTACGCAGCAGTCACACCTTTAAGGTTTCGTGAATTCATACCTATGCTAAGGTGCTTATGACAAGTGAGGCCTGTGTTTCAGTATCAATCCTTTCGGAACTGTCTTAAAACCACAACAAAACAAAAGTTATATTAAAATACTGAAGGCAAAAGCACACTATGAGCCGCCTGAAAAAATTACTGATTTTTTCATATCTGGGTGAAATATTCTACTTCTCTGAATATGACAGAAGTTATCCTTTCCTTTAATAGGAAGTGGTAGGGTAGTGAGGTGGGAAAACATTTTTCTGAACAATCCTGGAGCCTGGGGGCCATCTGGGAGTCTGGTCCTACAGCCAGATCCCAAAGTATGCACAGAGAGAGCACTGATGGCTGTGAGAGTGCTGCCTCCACTGAAGGTTCACTTCCAAAGCATACAGAAGAATGCAGTATTTTAACATGATGTATCCCAGAAACAAAAATAACTGACAAAGATACCAGAGAAACTGAATTATTAAAAAAAAGGAAACAAAAAATAAAAGCAAAACTTCTTGCTAAATCAAATTTTAAACATCTAGCTAAAAGAGACCAACTCACTATTTACTTTTAGCACCTTATTAAGTAAATAATAACTAACAATCAGGGAAAACAGAAGAATGTGTTCAAGTTTCTACATATATTTTGTCTTGAAAACTGACAAGCACAACAAATGCTGAAATATATTTTGAGAATGTGTACAGGTACAATCTAATTTATAACCAAAAGCTTGGATACACTTAAAAATAATATTTAAACATGCAATACAACATTTTCTTAGCCTTCTAAGTTATACTGACGTTTCATTTAAAGTCCCAGGAATTTAATTTGGTCAACTGCAGACAGCCTTGCATCTGCCATGAGACCAAATATGGCTCTCATGCATCGAAGTAAGCTGCTGATGTGAAATTTGGCCTATTTGTCATTACAATCTTAACTTTTCCCAGTCTTTTAACGTGAATTAACTTCGCACCATACATTGATGCATTTGCAGTGTTACTGTTAGGTTTACATACGGCAGGAATCCTACGTTTCTACATAAACTGAGAAAAGAAACAAAGACAAAAAGCTTCAGAGCAAGACTTTGAGGAACGAGCCTCTGACAGCTAGGATCACCTTTCTCATCGCCTCTCTCCACACCTCTTCCTCAGTTTACATTTGCACGAAGGCCGATGATTTAATCATTTAATCATCCTTCTTGCAAAAGATTAGTAAACAAAAAAACCTGCCACGTTATTGAACCACTGCATTTCACTGCCACCAGGAAATGAAGTCATGACTGTATAAAAAGTACCTTTTGGAGCCTCCGATATAGGTGAAGGTAAAAGTGGAGTCTGAGTACCTGAAATCTGAAAGACAAAGAGCCGCTTTATTACAACTTGTCTTAATTTTGGCTGAAGTAGCCGAGGTTTTACGGAGCAGCGTTCAGCTCCCGACACGGGGGCGGTGGAGGGGGAGTCGGGGTGAGCCAGGGGAAATGCAGCATCTCCCCCCAGCCCCTCGCAACAAGTGCCCGGTGCTATGGTAACGGCAGGGAATTCCATTGTCACACACGGCAACAGGCAGCCGACAGCCGGGCTGCTGCGACGGCTCACCGCGACCGGCACCGCCGGGGCGCCGCCAGCCCCAGGGGAGGGCGGCAGGGGCTCTGGGCACGGCCCGGGCCCCGTGTGCGGCTGGCTGTGCCACCGGGCTGGGGCCGGGGATCGGGGCAGGCGCCGAGGGCGGGCAGGGCGCGGACGCCCGGGAAGAGCCGCCCAGAGAAATCCCCCCGAGCTGCGCTCGGCCGCGGGCTGCTCCCAGCGCCCCCGCTGCTGCCTGTGGCCATCGCTGCGCTCCCCGCCTCGGGATTCCGCCCCTTTCCCGGCCGGCGCCTCGTCTCCTCTGCCCTCATATGCCCTCGGAAGGAGAGGAGGAAGACGGGGTCTGAGAGCGGCCCCGCGGCCGGGAACGGCGGCGAAGGGCACGGGCACAGCGGGAGCGCGGTCCGGGGCGGGCGCGGCGGCGGCGACGGGAGCCTCCGCGCCGCCAACCTGGCGCCCGGGGACAAACTCACCTGCAAACAGGCAGTCCTTCTCCGCCTTGCACTTTTGGATCACAACGTCAATATCCTTCTGAATCCTCTCTTGTCTTGAACACATCCCCATGAAATAAAGCCCAGGGGAAAAAAATAGCAGCCTTTATTTCCACCCCACCCCACCCCCCGCGCTGCCAGGGTATTTTTAAGATTCAGCCCGAAAGAATGAGCCCGGGGCTGACGGGCAGGAGCCTCTCCGGCGGCCCGGTGAGATCCGTTCGGCCGGTTGGAGGACGTTGGAGGCAGGCGGCGGGAGCCGATGTTGTTTGCCAGATGCGCCCGCCCAGATGTGCCGCCGCTGCCGGCGAATGGCAATTTCCTCACAATGGATCCAGCGGAGGGTGGCGGCGGCGACTTGGGATCCCCCCACCCCCCACCCCCCCCCACGCCCTCTGGGTTTTTTGGGGTTGGTTGGCTGGTTTGGTCTTTTTTTGGAGGCGAGAGAAAAAGGAAAAAAAAAAAAAAAAAAAAAAAAAAAGGGGGGAAAAAAAAAAAAAAAAGGGCGGGGGGGCCAAGCCGACCCGGCCGCTGCCGCTCACATCCCTGCCCCTCCCGCCAGCAGCGGCGATCGCCGCGCAGCAGCAGCACAGCGCGGAGAGCCGGCGGCGGCACCCGCACCCGGTCCCTGGCGGCGCGGCGGGGCCGGCGCTTGCTGCAGCGACGCCGAGCCGCAGACCCTCCCCTCGCTCCCGGCCCGGCACGTACGGCCCCCGCCGGCTCCCCCGGCGGAGGCGGCGCGGGGGGAGGAAGAGGCGGATGCACAGAGCCGTGCGGGCGGCCCGGGAGGCGGCGGCGGGTGCGACGGTCCCGGCCCCGCCGCCGGCGCTCGCCTCCGCCCGCCCGGGCTCCGGGCCCAGGCTGCCGCCGCCTCCCGAGCAACGCAGAAATGCCAGGAGCGAGTTCTGCGGGCGGCGGGGCGGCTCCCCGGCCGCAGCGGGGAGGAAGCGGGCAGCGCCGTGTTGCGAAGGCCGGCGGCGGCGGGCGCGGGGCCCGCTCCGCTCCGCGCCCCCGGCGGGACCCGTGCCGCCCTTCCCGGGAGCTGCGGGGCTGCGCTGCCGGGGCTGCGGATCTCCCACCGCCGGCCCCCGCGCCTCTTCCGCGGGCAGCGCTGTGCCCGGCCGCTCCCGGGCAGGACAGCCCGGCTGCCCACCCTTGGCCAAGTGCCGTCCCCTGCCAGCCTCCGCCTCCGACCTGTCGACGGGTGTGCGTGCCCATGGAAACAGAAAAAGGAGGACTTGGAGCCTCTCCGTGACCGCCGTGGTGTTAATTGCGCTCCTCTCCCCTCGTTCTCCAGCAAAACTGTCTCGCAGACATAAGGGCTTGGAGAGGGGGCTCGGACGGTCCAGTGCCTAGCAGTGGAGCTCATCCAAGTTACAGGCTTGGGGGTCTAGTCCAGAAAAAGTAATGACCATAACATAACTTGGAAGGAATCATCAAGTCTGCAAAAACAGGTGTTCTTTCACCAAAGTGCCACCGAAATTTCACCAAAATTAATAAAACTAGGTCTGAAAGCAGTTAGAAACAGGTTTGATTATAAAACTGAAAGAATATTCACAAAATTCAGGTTTTATGTATTCATCCTGCTCTAAACCGTTCCTATGGATTGATTATTCATT
Source organism: Cyanistes caeruleus (assembly GCF_971803275.1). Classification (NCBI taxonomy): domain Eukaryota; kingdom Metazoa; phylum Chordata; class Aves; order Passeriformes; family Paridae; genus Cyanistes; species Cyanistes caeruleus. The sequence continues at coordinate 66,225,427 of NC_141732.1, forward strand.
TTTGAGCTCAGTCATTCTAGTAGGTGGGGTTTTCTTTTCCATTTAGGAAGTTTGGATTAATCATGTGTTATTGATTTCAAGCACAAAAGAAAAACACAGTATTTTTATGAAATAATTTATTATTAATAATTTATGAAAAATTAACTCTATCATTTTTTCTATCTGTAGTAGGAATAGAAGGGAACTTTAAATCCATCACGTGATATGACTTTCTGCCTCCTAAGAAAATAATTTATCTTGAAGGGAGACTTCCAGATGAATTTTCAGAGTAGAAACTGTCCAAGATTGCTTTTCATGTGAGTCTGTCCTTGGCTAAAACTACATACAGTTAGGAACAAATTTTTTTTTACCATGAAAACTTCTACTTTTTTCCTTCTGCTTTGGTAACAGGGAGTACCAGGCTAATGTTTTTCAGCAGATTTATATGAGGAAGTTGTACTGGAAAGGAGGTTGGGAACTAGATGATCTTCAAGGTCCCTTCTAAACCAAACCATTCTATGGTTCTGTGAGTTGACTCAGCAAGACTTTTCCAAGGCGTACAGAAATTGCCACTCTAGTCCAAAATACAGTCTAATGTGGTAAGACACTTTCGTTATGTCAAGTGATTCAACGTTGGTCTTGAGGTGTTTTTCTAGCTCTTCCAACTAGAATATCAGTAGCCATGTTTGCTGCCTTCCCCTTCATCACAGTTTAAAGATTTAATCAGAACTTGATTTATTCTGGTGGGGTTTTGGTCCTGAATCTTGTAGTGAAAGGTCTCTGTTATCCCTTCCAGGTGGATCAGGAAAGGGGGAGGTTATTAGCTAGTTGCAGGATATTTATGCTGACAATTTTGCTTAGAGTTTCTTCTAACCACAGGGTTCTTCTCAGTGTCATGTCAATTAGCACAATTCTTGACTGCCTTTTTAAGCCTCAGACTGTTTTCATAGGCTTGGTAACAGAAAATTGAAAAGTCATCCACAAAGAAAAAAACACCATGTTCAAGAAAGTTAATATGTTTGGCTTCACAGCATCAACCAAATTGAACAAGTCTGCAAATTAATTTTTATTTATTGTAAGTGGCTCTTAAATTCCTATTTTCTTAAGTCAATTTGGCTGTTGATTTACCTGATGATTTCAGTACATTTATGGCAGGAATTGCAGGTTTCAGTGAGGAAAAGCTTGATCATAGCTTGAGGTCATTGTATTTATTAAAATACTGAAAATAACTTGTTGGAAAGTCAAAGTGAATCCATAGAATTGATCCCTAAATTTGTAAAGATTGACAAGATCTCAGCATCCAGATACCCTAAGTGTTATCTGCAAAGGTATCTGCTTGCATGCTCTTAATCCTTTTACAGGGGATGTACCTCTCTGGTTTTGGCTGAGGCAGAGACTTACCGCTCAAGTGAATTCAGGATATGTCTTTCCAGTTGCTTTTCAGTTTTGAAAAGAGGTTCACGTAATTTCTAATTTTCTCCCAAGTTCAGCTCAGCTCAGTTACATTGTACTGAACTGATTAGGTAAAAAGAAACACAAATAACTTTTATGTTTGTGTTCCTGGAAACCTGAAAATATTTACAGAGCTGTAAATGAGGTGAAAAGAAAATAAATTAATGGAGGTACATGATTAGAAAATGTATGAGAGGAGACTAGACCAAAATGTAACACGGGAAAATAAAAGAGAAACAACACAGTGAATGTGTTTCAGTAATGTGTGAACAGTGTCTGAGAGGAAATGCATAGGTCAGACAATTTCTGCTCATAAATGGGTTCTGCGTTTTTTAGACTAGGTGGATTTCTTTCATTTCATGCCAGAAATAACCCCCCTTTCCACCTATTAGTAAAGCTAATAGAAATATTTCAATAAGCATCAGGATACCGTGTTCTCTTCCCAACTCTCTTCTTTATATGTTTTTCTAAACATATTCCTGTGATGCATAAACACACACTAGAAGTCTTAAAAAAAAAAAAAAAAAAGAAAAAAAAGAAAAAACCGCCAAACTTGAAATCTTGCCATTTTAGGGAATATACAGAATTTAGGGCAATGGTATTTAGCATATGTCTAATATCTCTAGTGCAGGAGAGTGTTCAAAAGGGCAGAGGTTAGAAAAATAATCCAAAACCACAAAACAGCCATCAGCACTCTAAGAGAGCAACAAAAGTCTTTCTCCACTTTTCTATGCTCCAAATAAAGCTCTAGGATGAGCCAAACCAAACCTCTAATTTCTCTCCAAGGTCCAGGACTATCTGTAAGTCACCAGTAGAATGAAATTCAGAGGTGTCTGTAGACAGTGACCTCTGGGGGTAGAACATTTAAAGGATCAATACCATTCCCCTCGTAGGGCATAAAACACAACGTCACCCTTCCAGGAAGCTTCTTTAAAATGACACGGTAATTTCTAAAGCAAAGCCGTCCATGAACCAGCAGTGTGCCCTTGTGGCCAAGAAGGCCAGTGGTGTCCTGGGCTGCGTTAAAGAACAATGCCAGTAGGTCTAGGCAGGAGATCCTGTCCCCTCTGATCAACCCTGGTGAGGTACATCTGAAGAGCTGTGTCCCGTTCTGGGCTCCTCAAGACGAAACATGGAGGCCTCGAAGCACATCCACCTCAGGGCTACAAAGTTTCCAAGGGATAACTTTAAAGGGCAGGCTGAGGGAGCTGGGGCTGCTCAGCCTGGAGAGGAGACAACTGAGAGGGGACCTCAGCAGTGTCTGTCAGTGCCTGCAGGGAGGGGCCAGAGGAGGGACCAGGCTCTGCTCGGTGGTGCTGAGCAATAGGACAAGAGGCAAGGGGCAGAAACTCATGCACAGGAAATTCTACCTGAATATGAGGAAGAAATTCTTTCTGATTGACCAGGAAGGTTGTGGAGTCTCCCTCACTGGAGATATTAAAAAACCATCTGGATGCACTCCTGTACCATGTGGCCTAGATGGCCCTGCTTGGGCAGGAAGGACCAGATGACCTGCTGTGGGCCCTTCCAACCTGACCCATTCTCTGATTCTGTCATTAGCTGGTAAACATAGCACTGTTCACACTAACAGAGAACTGACATATCACATAAAAACATCTTTGGTATCATTTGGTATAATTTAATTAGGCATCCATTATCAGCAACTACATTCTAATATTCTGATGTAGTAGTCAAGTCAAAATACTCAGAGTTTATGTTTTTTCTTTAAGCCTGTATGAGTTTTAATAGAGATACAAAGTCAGCTGTGCTCTACATCATTACCACTGTCCATCCAAGTAGTCAATGGCACTCTATGTATATACAATCCTTACTGATGTTTTCCTGGTGAAGCTATAAATATATTGACTTCTTTGAGTCATCACTGCACGACTGTGATTACTTGGCTTAAAACGCACTAAAACAGTGAACATAATATGATTCAGACTGAATTTCACATTAAGTAAAGCATCTTTACTGATTTTTGGAGTGAGCTAGCACTGGTCCATTAATAAAAGTCCTTTGCTTTCAAAAAAAAAGTTAAAATGGAATTAATAACATGACCTACAATATTCTTTAATTCTTAACAAAAACTTCAAATATTTTTGATTTTAAAAAGTAATGTCTTCAATTACAATATGAAACAATGGCTTAAAATATCCGCTGTCTAATCCTCAGTAAGTTTTTATGAACCACTTTAGGCTGTCTGATAGCCTAGGGAGCATAAAAACTCTCACATTGTTTTGTTTCTTTTTAAAAAATTTAAATAGTAATAGAGGGAAAAAAAACCATTGAAATGATAGAGGACCAAGCCTTATTTTTTTCAATTCAGTGTTAAAATCTCCAAAGCAATTGTATTTTTTTTTAATTAAAAAAAGTGCATATATTGAACAGCAGCAATAGTCACCTCAAACGAAACATAAACATGTATAGGTGCTACACACAGATGCAGTATGAATTGCTATGAATTGCTATGACAATGATCTCTAACTTTCCATTAAAGACTGAGTGAGTGCTCATCCATCCAGATGGCACCAAGGCCCACAGTAGCTAAACCTATGGCTGCTGGCAGCCATGATAAATGCTCCCAGTAATGTTCAGTAAAGCATGCAATTAGAGTCCCAAATGACACCACAGTTCATTGTAACTCTTAGTAGTATACTTTGTAATGATGGTTTTAACTTGTTCTTGTTTTTTCTCCTTGACTAGTATCAGCTCAGCTTTCAGTCTTTGCTTGTTTGCCTCACTTCCCATTTATTTTTCCTTTCCTCACTAACTCTTACACAATTCAGACTTTTTTTTTTTCCTATTGCATCTCATTATTACTTCTTTTCGATAGTGAATATCTATGTATCCAATCCATTCAGTACCCTGCTTGCAGCTGACTCTTGGTGTCTCACTTCATAAGTTAGGAGGGCTGAAATAGAACTTTCTTTACACGAACTGAGTTACAAAAGAAAGGCAAGCAGGAATACTTTTAAATCTTATATACACAACTTTGTGATATCAGTCACAAACAACCCAGAGGGAAGCCGCCCTAAAGTACCTGCCAGTTCCTAAAGTGAGCTGCCTCTTTCCAGTAATCTTGCTATTTCCACAAGTCGTGGGTATTCCTGGCTGCACAATGGCAATGCTCTCTAATGGAAGCGATGGGGCCTCAATTGTCAATTAGTCTGCAGCAGGGTGGGTAGCATATTTCTCTAGAATTTGAGAGTCCTGAGAGTATAATAGACTGACATTAAGTTGAGCTTATTGTGCCTCTTATCAGTTACAGCCTAAAGCCAAGCAGTGATCAGTGCTGAAGGTCCACCCTACAGCCTGAGCATAACAAAGCCTTCCCATGAGTCTGAGGCACCTGTCTCCAGGGATGCAAATAAGCACCTAAGCCTAGGGGAGAAGCAGAATTTCAGCTCCCTTCCTTACTTGGCCATAGGCTGTGCCTCTTTACAACTCTTCTAAATAACCTTCCCAAGAGCTTTGCTGCTCCCAGTCACTTCACAGGGAACCTGGATGGCTTTGCTGAACACACAGAATAGCTGAATTTATTACCCTGAGACATGTAAATGCTGCTCCCAGTTCACACTTGGTCCCAGAAGTTTAGCAAATGGCTCAAGGGTACAGAATTCCTGAATTTTTTACTATTTCTGGCGTCATTGAGCACAGCTGAACTTACTAAATGGCAAATTTCTCAATTTCTGAGTAAACACACAGTTAAAAAGCCTTAACACAAAACTACTCTGTTCTCTTATCCAGACTGCAATTTCTTAATAGCAAATAGTCGTGCCAGAAAGTACTCAAACTATAAAATACTTACCTTGCTAAAAATAATCAGTTTAGTCCATTTTTTGCTATAATAAATATCATTCACCAAGTCACCATCTGTTATCAGGTACTGATGCTTTCCTGCTGTAATGACCTCCACTGCAGCCAACCTGTGCCTGATCTTAACTAAGAATATGTAACCCCAAATTAAAGTGATTGCCAAGTATTTCCTGTTTAGGTGGAATTGATGGGGTGGGAAGCATTCAGCATTAATTAATTGCAAGAAAATTGCAATTAATCTTAGTCCTTTGTCTTAGAAACTAAGGACTAATTCCATCAGTAGACCATGTCTCATGTACACTACAGGCTGTGGGGTACTGATCTCTGACCAAACTCTAAATGAGATGCCGAAGAAGAGAGAAGATTAGCCTCTGTGCTGCTGCAGCTATACTCTTTCCTGTACCCAAGCAAAGTCATACAGTGTTTGCTCAACCACTCCTGCACAAGCGTGCTTAACTTCACAGACATAATTAGATTTGGGTGCCTGCATTTGTTCCCTTCAGAAGATTGGAACCGGGAGTTAATGCAATGTTCAGTCAGTCTTCTAAAACCAAGGCTCTCTTTAATCTTAAGAAACTAAACATAAAAGAAAGTGACATTTACAATAATTAATGAGCCTATGCAACTGTCTCATCGAACTCTTACCAAAAGCATCCCAAGCTTGTATACAACAGCCAAACTTTCAGACTCCCTAAGGCTGTCTTCCTTGGTCACTTTCCCACAGTCTCCCATCCAGTGCATCAACAGCTAAGGGTTTTATCTTTTTAACTGTTTACAGGTCACCTTTTATGGTTGTTTCTCATCTGGTAGAACAGTTGTATCATGTGGCAGGAGCTGGAGTAGCTTTTTCTCCTTTATAAATAATAGCTCAGACGTTGTATTTAACATTAAAATCATGGAAGAGGGTGCATTGTGTTTCTTATTTCTGTAGCTGTCAGGAAACACAGCCAAACACGTAAAGTATTCATCACATTGACCATGTCTTTTGGTAGTTATGCAATTTGTTTGCAAGCCATGCTCATGATTGCCACAGGTATATCAAATGTAAAAGAAACTGTGCAATACTTAATCTGTCTCAAGGAAATGTACAAGGTGGCAGGGGAAAGAGAAGAAGGGGAGGTAAAAACCAAAACTAGTAACAATTTAAGAAATAACTTGAAGAAAATGAGTGAGATGGCTTTTACTTGGAAGAGCAGAAATATTTAGGTACTTTGGGTTTTTAAAGGACGTAATGTCAACATTTTTGCTTCTCATTAAATAAAATAATGTCTATGGGTATTAACTATTAATGAAGACCTTGCTTTTGCAAAGCATATCTAAGCTTTCAGTATGAGTAGTCCTACTGATATAAGCAAGACAAGTTATGAACTAAAATTAAATTATTAATTAGGTTTTTAACACAAGTCTTATTTGTTCCATATCCATACTTTGTTTTGGGTTTGTTTTTTTTTTTATGTATTAAAAAAAGAGGCATTTCCATAAATCTAGTAGTGATGCTTTGTCTATTCCACTCATATTTTATATAGATCTGTCTCTCTGTCTATCTATCTATGTATCTATCTATCTATGCATCTATCTATCTATCTTAAATTAATACTAAAAGCAAACCTTCATAAATACAGCATATTCTTGAAAAGGGTTCCAAAACAGTTTTTATTGTTTATTGTTTATTTATTTAGTGTTTATTGTAAAGATTCATCAATATCTTTGGAAAGATATTGATATCTATTTGGAAAGCTGGGATATGAAGGACTTAGGGGTGCTGTGGGTGAGAGGCTGGACATGCCCTGGCCATGGCACTCACAGCCCAGAGAGCCAAACGTGTCCTGGGCTGCATCCAGAGCCCCGTGGGCAGCAGGGGAGGGAGGGGATTCTGCCCCTCTGCTCTGCTCTGCTGAGACCCAGCTGGAGCATCCAGAGCTGGGGTCCCTGCACAGGAAGGACATAGAGCTGCTGGAGCCAGTTCAGAGTAACACAAAGATGGTTGAAGAGATGGAGCTTCTTTCCTATGAGGAAGAGCTGAGAGAATTGGGAATATTCAGCCTGAAGATGAAAGGTGACTTAATTGTGTCCTTCCAGTACCTGAAGGGAGCCTACAAGAAAGATGGAAAGAGACTACTTACAAGAGCATGTAGTGACAGGAAAAAGAGAGCAGGTTTATGTTAGATTTTAGGAAGAAACTGTTTACTGTGAGGGTGGTTGAGGTACTGGCACAGGTTGCCAAGAGAAGCTGTGGATGCCTCATCCTTGAAAGTGTTTAAGGCCAGGCTGGATAGGGATCTGAGCTACCTGGTCTAGTGGAAGGTGTGGAACTAGATGAGCTTTAAGGTCTCTTCCAACCCAAACCATTCTATGATTCTATGGTATGACCACTAATGAAGCAATGCCTACAGCAGTGTATGGGTGTAGCAGTCACAGTGTCCACCTGCTCCATTACTTCCTTGATACACAAAACATGCAGTAAGACCAAGGTTATATCCTAAAAGTAAAGATACACTCTTGTAGGCAGTTTCTCTACCTTAGCTCAGAGAGAGGGGTATCATATCAATTCAAAACCACAAAAGTATCAACGAAAAACATGCAAAAAAGGTTTCTGGAATAAGTGTGTTTTTCAGATCTTCTGTGACCTTTTCAGCTTTCCTTTTCTTTCTCAGTTCTGCTTTGATTCTTTCTCTGAAGTGAGACCTAGGCTGCCAGCAGTGAAATAACCCATTTTACAAATTCTTTTGTAACTCCATCTGTTTTGGTTGAACTTTGTCTTTACTTTGTCCCATCTAAAACCCATAAGCACTGATTAAATATATTATAAAATATAGATGAGCTGCCTTGTGACTGATAAGGTTTTTTTACAGAGCTTACAATGTGTTTCTGCTATAGCTTGTGTAGAATAAGACCAATTTTTTGTAATATTCACAACATAAAGTATATACTTGTTTAAACACACTAACTCAATTACACTGTTCTTGTTATGTAGGAATAGTATAGAAAAGCAGCCACAATTGATACTAGGTCATTATTAATTATTTCTAAATGTAAACTTCAGTTGTTTTATATTTTTATATAACATTTTATGTTTGATTTTTTCTTTTTCTTTCAAATCCTGAAAACATATACATTTGTAAAATATTACAAGGGTCAAAATAATCAGTTGATAATGTGCCAACAAATTTTCTTTATGCATTTACATACACCTGAATTAATTACTAATATGCTCATCATTGTCTTTTTTTTAGTTTTTTATATATGCTGCATGAGGTCTGGTGTGCAGAACAGTGATACAATGTTACATAAGGAGATTTACCTTATTTTTCTTGTCTTTGTGATTTTCTTTTTATGCAACTATGGACATTTCAATATTATCAGCTCTTTTATTTTTTTTTCCTTATTAAATTAGTTTTTCATCTTCCTACCTAATTATCTGAATTCTGTAAACAAGAGAGATGTAGCTCTTGGTGCAGTATTTCATACTGAAAAGAGAATGCTTAAAGAGAAATAGAGATGGATAGACTTCTAAAATACTCAGGTCTGATTTATACATTTCAATAAGCATGGCCACAAGAGCAGAGCTGAGTAAACAGTAGGAAAAAATATTCATGGAGACATTTAAAAATTCCTCCCCTGACTATAATCCTACCCCTTACACTTGCTTATCTTAGAAAATATTCAGCAGGATGGTTGTTTTGGATATCAGTAGGCAGACATGATAATTCCAGTACCAATATTAGCATTTACATTGAGGCAAAAAATTATTATTTTCTGTTTACATGGTCTAGAAAGACATAGTATTATGTAGCATAATCACAAAACATACCATGAGTAAATTATTAAAAATATCAGAGTGAACTATTTTCAAGCAATATAGTACTCAACAGATGCCCACAGAAAGGTGTTTAAATGAAGAAGTGATACATATATTCATCAAAATGTCAAGGCAATGTTGGGATTCTGAGGTCATTTCATCTGAGACTTTTGCTGTTGAATCAATAAAAAAATTTTATCAAGCTAAACTTATTTTTGTCAACTCTTCTTGAGAATTAAATAGGACATAGAGAAGTTCTGGTCCATTTAACAAAAAAATGATCTTTTTAGCCTGAAACAGGAAGTTTTGTTTTGGGACACTCATTTGAGAAAAACTAAAGCTCATAAAACTGCACTATGAAGAAACATCCTTTTATTCAGGATTACAAGGCCTGGGGAGACCTCACATCAATGCCTCATGTTTATGGAATGCCTCTTGACATGTATGTAAATATTTTACAGAAGGTGAAATAGCTTCAAAAAAGGATCCCCACTCTAGAAAACTCCATCAGCTCCTAGCAAGAATACTTGGTAGAAGCCAGGTGTGGTTTTCTTTCTGCCTTGACTGGAACAGAGAAGGAATGAACCTTCAGCTCCACTGTTTGAAATCCCTCAGGAGGACCCCAGGCCCTTGCTCAATGTTTTGGTTTAGACAAAGAGAGTCAACTTTACAAGCACAGAGCAAAAGCACCCATCTGAGAGCTGTGTATTTATGGCACTCTGTTCAGGACCATAAAATGTGTCTCCTGAAGAGCAAGGAACTCAGTTCAACTTTTCCGTATCTGGAGTGAATGCACATGCCACATTATTCAATGAAGGAGAAGATTATGTTCTGCTGGGAAAAAATAAACTATTCATGCATTTAACCAGAATAAAAATTTCAAAATCTCCCTTAGAAGGCATTTCTGTTACTTGATAAAAAGAGCAATTGTTCATATACTCTGATACTCTACTAAGAAGAAATAAGAACAATGTCCAGGAAAATGAAGCATAATTAGAGCACCTTTGGAGTTTGAAAATCCTTAATTTGAAGAAATTTGTTGATTGACATAGTCATTAGCATTCTCAAGGCCATGTTCCTTGAACTAGAACATCAAGCAGGTCAAAACATGATCAATCAAAATTGCTGTAAAATTCAAAAAGCATACACTCAAGCAGAAGAACAAATGCAAAAATAGAATCAAGAGATAAAAGAAAAAAAACAGTCCACACTAAACTTTGAATGTGAATTTTTATGTGAATGTCAACAACAGCCACTACAACATACCTATAGAAAGCAGTTTCTTCCTTCTCCTATTTCCTCCCCTGAAACGATGATGTAATTTCACAGGTTCAGCACAAGCTTCCACAGTCCACTTACCTTCTACCTTTGCCTATGTGTACCATTTGAGCTTTTGCAAACAGTTAGCTGATGTAGGAAATGAAACTGAAAATCCAGTTTACATCAAAAGCTATTTTCAGCAAGATCAGCTCTTGAAATGGCTTTTTGCAACACTGTACACCAAGTAACATGCTGACTGACGAGAGGGGACAGGACCAGAGAAAACTGCACCCATCAGTTGTAGCTACCCTGAGAAGTTTCCTGTATTGGTTTCATATGGCCTGGTTTTTGGTAGCAGGGAGACCACAAAGATGCTTCCAGTGAGAAGCTGCTGGAAGCTTCCACCATGTCCAGCAGAGTCAAACCCTGATGGCTCTGAAGAAGGACATGCTGCTGGACAAAGCTGGGCCAATGAGAGAGGCTAGTAACATCTCTGTGATGACATTTAAGAAAATCAAAACAAAGGCACAAGGTTTCAGCTTCTAGTCAGAGAGGAGGAGGAGATGAGAACATGTGAGGAAAACAACATGGAGATACCAAGGTCAATGAAGAAGGAAGGGCAGGAGGTGCTCCAGGCACTGGAGCTGAGATTCCTCTGCAGCTGTGGTGAAACCATGGTGAAGCAGCTGTGCCCCTGCAGTCTCTGGGGATCCAAGCGGAATGCAGAGATCCACCCACAGCCTGTGGGGAACCATGGGAGATGCAGAGATTCACCCACAGCCCATGGGGAACCATGGGAGATGCAGAGATTCACCCACAGCCTGTGGGGAACCATGGGAGATGCAGAGATTCACCCACAGCCTGTGGGGAACCATGGGAGATGCAGAGATTCACCCACAGCCTGTGGAGATCCATGGAGATGGAGAGATCCACCCACAGCCTGTGGGGAACCATGGGAGATGCAGAGATTCACCCACAGCCCATAGGGATCCATGGGAGCTGCAGAGATCCACCTGCAGCCCTGGGGGAGGTGCCCACACTGGAGCAGGTGGATGCCTGGAGGAGGCTGTGATCCAGTGGAACACCCAGTGGAAGACCCAGTGGGAAGACCCAGCCTGTCCGTGGGACTGCACCCCATGGGAAGAGAGACACATCACAGCAGTTTTGGGAGGACTGTCTGACCATGGGAGGGACTCATGTTTGCAGCAGGTGAGGTTTGGCTGCTGCTCGTGAGAGTGGACCCACACCAGGGAAGTTCACAGAGAACTGTCTCCTGTGGGAGGGACCCCACAGCCTCACAGGAAGGACTCCTCTCCCGGAGCAGCCAAAGAAAATCTTGGTGATGAACTGACCAAAACTCCCATGCCTGTATTTTCTCTGCACTGTTGGGAGAGACAGAGGGGTTGGCTGGTGTTTTAAGAGCTTCTTTTACTTCTCATTATCCTCCTCTGATTCTGTTAGTAATAAATTTCACTTTGCAACTAAAGCTGAGCCTGTTTTGCCTTTGAAATATTTCTCCCAGTCCTTGTCTCACTCATGAACCCTTCACTAGTTTTTTTTTTCCCTTCTCCCTCCTCTGCCCAGCTGTGGCAGGGGAGGGTGAGAGAGCAACTCTCGTGGGTGCCTGGTGTTGGGCCAGTGTCAAATTATGACATTTCCCAAGTCCAAATGTCATCATGAATACACTGATTAGAGCCAAGCAGTCTACCTACCCTTTGCACAAGAACATAAACACTATGGTCTACAATATAGACCTTCTTTGTTTACAAGTACAGAACATGTCACTTCACATCAGAAGTCCTAAAAAACACTAGCTGAGCTGTACTGCTGAAACATGTGATGTGATGACAAAGTAACTCGTTACCAAGTGAGATTTTAGAAAACAGGTGGCCACAAAACATGATGCAATTGTCTCAGTTATTTCCTTAACACACAGGTAATCAGAACAGCTGGAACCTGGAGATAGGTAGGCTGCCAAGTGGGAAAGGACACAAACTACCCAGGAAGGAATGATCCTCACAAGGTAAACATCAGTCTCTATTTTTCAGATAGTCTGGGAATAGATCTGTGTGCTCCAGTTTATGAGGGCACAGAGCCTCAAGACAAGCCTCCTTGCAGCCTGAAATAACAAATGTCACTGTCTCACCTAATCAGGTACCAGCAGTGAGCTTCCCACTTCAATGATCCATAGAAGCAAACATTGTTAAGACGATCCCTCAATTGTCTTGCTGCCTACAGAGGAGTGGAGACACTATCCAATAAATTGTTCTAAACACCATTTATGAAGAGAAAATTTCAGAAGAAATATTGCAGGAGAAAAGAGGCATAGTTACTTGTTGTACAAGCATTTGATCACAAGTTCAGAAACTAAATTTCTTTAGTAGCATATGCCCCATTAAATTCTTCACATTTTAAAATTACGTATTGTCCTATGGCCTTATTACATTTTAAGAAAGTAATGTAGCATTCCTAATACTTCAGAAATAAATGAGTGTGGAGACCTGTACACTTGTACTCATTCTTTTACCTCTGTGATATTCAGCTATAGATTTAGTCAATTTATCCACATTATCCTGAATTATTTTTTAACACTAAAGATAGTGTATTGGCATCAAGCTTCACATTGTGAGCACAAAGAATAAAACTTTTTATGTGGCTGTTTTCAGCTTTCTCTAATTATTCTCTGTGGTTACTTTCTCATTTACATCCAGATGTAACTGGTAGAAAAGTTTGTGCTTCATAACTTCATCCATTCATTAAATGTAAAAAGATTTGCTAAATCTCATTGTGATACCTGTCTCGAGATCATAGCAAATAATAGATATCTGAGTAAAAGTCTTTTAATTGTATGTCATTAGAAATATTCAGTTAGATATCTGAGGCCTTCTATATTCATTATTTTTGAAAGCTAAAAATTGCTTTTGGGCTGTACATATTCTTTCAGTTCTAGGACTGTACATCAGGTTGATTGGTACAATTTTTTTTTTCTTGGAGTCTTTTAAGATATGGGGGTACTTGAGGAGTTTGGGAAGTAAGTGTGTGGGGTTCAACACAACAGGTGAACAAGAAAAGAAATGTGGTAGGTACATAAGCCAAGTGGACAGCAGAAACTGATGATTTGGTTTAAATTTAAAAGTTGCCTCACTTTTTTTTTTTCCCTAAGCAACTGTGCTTTTATAGCAGAAGCTTGAGTTCTAGATAATTTCTGACAAGAAGCATCCCCTCATCTCTCTCAACAGTATGCTGATCACTGCTATAAGTAATGACAAAATATGTTTGCAATGACAAAAACTGTTTGTCATTTGCACATGACAAAAATTGTTGCAACACTCAGAGTTGGGGGTAAGTAACTAGAGATAAGGCTCCTGTAGACTCCCCTAGCTGTTCTCTCTATAGCTGGAGGCAAGCTGCCTGTCCTACTAAAGTGCATGCCTTTGTTCTGAAACCCATTCCCCCTTTCTGACTTGTTGCAAATGTCATGAGCTTCCCTACTGCTGTGGGCTGGAGATGTCCCCTGACTACCTGTTTGTTTCTCCATAGCACACCTTCACCTCCATGCGTTCTTCTGCTGCTGCTGTCTGCCAGGCTGTGAGCTCTGCTTCAATCATACAGAAGATTCGATCTCCATCATGCAGAGGTTTCCTTCAACAGTGGGAGCAGGAATGGGGGAAGTGAAACAAAAAGCAATGACAGATTTCCTTTGAAAGGCATAAAGTTCATTCAGCTGAAGTTACAGTAAAACAAGGGCCTAGACGATGTGATTACACAATGTCCAGGCTGGCAGAAAATACATTGGATGAACTGTTGGAGAAAGAAACAACAAATATCCTATATGGCTACAGCCAAAATCTGTGCTTTGAGATTAAGGAAGCAAAGTCTCCCACAGACACTGGAGGACCAGATGGAGTCTGGCTCTCCTCTGTTGGTGTCATAGTTTAACTTTGATATTCTAGTTCAACAGCATTTCCTTGGTAAAAGTATATTATCTTTCAAAAATCTGTAATCATACATGTGATAACTCCCCTCTTCGCCCTGTATAGGTTCCAGATCATGTATTTATCTTCCAAATACTACTTTACATCTCATATGCACTAGAGATTTCCTCTTTCTGAATTAGATCATTACTACTCAGTGCTATTTTCTGTATTGAGGAAATGAAAAACCACTCCTGAGTATTTGAAAAAACATAAACATGACCACTTGTAGTTTAAGCAAAACCAAGCAGAAAGGTTTGTTGTAAACAATTATTTTGTAGTGAATCAAGAGCCATCTGCATATGCAGACTACACACTACTGGGTTATAGTAAGAGTTCCACTAATACTGATGAAAGGCAGCATAATCAGATATGAACACTTTGTCCCCTTGCACATGCAAGACTTATGGCTGACAATTCTTTCTGTATATTATATAAAGTTCACAGTATATGTTGCATAAAATTTAGTAACACACACTCAATGAATGAATAAAAAAAATTCTACATTTTAAATATATACCATGGCAAAGAGTTATAATCCAAGAATATGTTGACAGAAAAAAAAATGGGAAAGACTGAAAGAGATAAGACAGTCCAGAGACTAGTAAAAACACAAAAAAAAAAGTAAAAACAAGCAAGGGGGATCTTGCATGCTTTTTGTTTTACATCAAAGACACTAATTTTGTCTCTGTAGTATATATTAATATTCTCTGATGCCTGTTCAGAAGTGCTCAGATCTAACACCATTTTTTTCTTCCCAAAATTACAGCAAATTACGGTAAGTAATAAGTTTACCACCACTGTTTAGTCTGTCACAGTAGCACATATTTTATTTCTTCTCCAAAATGAACCATAAGCACTTTTCTCCATTCAAATAGAATAGTCTTGACACTATGCTAGAGATCATTAAAAACACCTTACTCAAACTACCTTTTGATCTGAAAAGACATTTACATTTTTTTATTGATAAAACTTATTTCAACTTCAATGAACAAATCTCTTCTCAAATGACCATTTGATATATTTGTCAATTCTGATTTAATCCTGCTACTGACAGCTCCCAAAGGAAGTGACTGGGGATGAGTCCATTCAATGTTTCTCTTAATCTTGATGTTTCAGTACATGGAATTACAGTTTCTGTCTAAATGAGAATTTTAAACATAGCCACCGTCATCATTTTCAAAAGCATCAGCCAGCCAAACTCCTTGAATTAGCTTATTTGTTGACCTCCCCAAGTCTTCCCAGTCTGAAATTATTCTATTTATTTGATTGTTACTTACTGACACTTATTAAAATTATGTGAAAATCCTTCTTCCTGGAAATGCCTGGTTGATTTTCATCATAGTTCAAGTAATGTTCTTGGTTATAGGACAATTAACTTTATGTGCAAGCTTCATTATATTCTACAAAACCAAAATGCCATCTGCTTCAGTTTATAATACTTCTGCCACTATGCTTTCTTCTGTCTTTTACCAAGGAGCTTCAGGAAGAAAAAGTAATTTTTGAGCACTACAACTAGAACAGACATTTTAAGAAATCGCAGCCAAGCCTTAAAGAGGCATAAACTGATGACAAATTGCATGCATAAAAATATAGGCAAAATGCTGATTATTGTACAACAGGAGCAGTTCTTACTGAGGCTTAAAAGTAGTGGGTGAGCAAAATCATACACAGAGGTGTATTTTTACTTCAAGAATCACTAAAACAGTAAAATCAAAGATAAAATTATTTTACTTTAATTATATGTTGTTAGCCAGATTTCACTGTTCTATGTTAGAAAATACCCCCATAATTAAACGAATAAAAACTACCATATTTCTCCTTGGACCTTTTTTTTTTTTTTTCTGAAATAAAAAACTAAAATCCTTGACTGTTATCAAAACCAGACTTTCTTGAATGAGAATAAAAGAGGATATTTAAAGACTGAACTACTTAAAAGCGCTTCAGTTTTGAGGAGGTTCACAGTGACAATAATAAAAGAGTTTGCCTGTATTGAGGCAATGGAAGATTACATTTTCTGATTAAATTAGTGTGTGATTCCTTTAGAGAAAGTGTAACCCTTAGGAGGTATGTAACAATCAAACTACAGCTAGTACAAACCTGGGCCAGATTCAGGGAAGACAGAGGTCCTTGGTGTAGGCGTTCAAAGAGGAATTTTCTACTCAGCCTGAAAATACCATTTAGCAGGCAGCTTACCTTGCAGTCAAATGCCACCAAGTGCCACAGGCTGTGCGTTTGATAGGCATCACTCAAAAGGGCTCTGTGCATCACACGCTCATTTTGATGGCACTGAGGTGCTCAGCATCCCCAGTCAGACTGCACCATAACCCTCCTGGTGTTCTCCTGTGTTCCAGGGTAGGATTTCAGCACTGCTAAGAACCAGCTCCCTTCCCAAGGGCAGCCAGTCTGCTAACACTAGCTCCAAGCAAGACAGCTGGGGGACAGCCTTGCAGGGAGTTCCAGGAGCCAGTGAGGGATCAGCAGGTAGGACACTCCGGTGTGGAAAATACTGCTACAGGTTCTCCTCCTCCAGTGCTCCCCACCGCTGCCAAAGCCCCTGTTCAACAGCTGAGATTCAGGGGCTGGCAGGAACATGAAAGGGATTTAATGTCACAAGGATCTTCTTTTGGTCTACATTTCAAGGTCTGTAATTAATTAGACTGTCACTAGATTAAATGCTTATGTAATGGCTGGAGTACTCAGGGGTGCTGGACTTACCCAGAGTGCCTTGAACACCTCGGGGTATGGGCTCAGCATCTTCCCCTGCTAAAGGGGATTCTTCTGCTTCCCATCATATGGCTGAAAAATGTTTCTATCACAGGAAACACATGAGTTGAGAGCTACTGATAACACTTTAAGTCTAAAACTTTCAATTTGAAATTAAATAAAAAAATTGATACCAGATGCTGTTTCAATAACTGTTATTGAACCAAGTACCTAAATGGGATTTAGAGTATTTTCAGTCACTCCCCAGTGACCACATGGCCACAGATTCATGCCCCTTTTCAGTCTGCCTTTGTCACCTAATTAATCTTTAATTATTCTGTAACAAATGTGAAAGCTACTTCAGAGGGGGTGGAGAGACCCCCTCTGGGATGGGATGGAGCCTGAGGTGATCCAAGTGCCATCCAAGTTTGGGATTTCATCCCAGTTTGAACATTGAGAGGATGTCATTTCACTGTTTCTCATTCATCAACCAACTCAGGTCAGGGTCAATCCCTAAGACACATCTCTGTATCTGCTCTAATTTTAAACTTAGAAAGTGCAATTTAGTTGTGATGTTGGTATAAGTAACTCTTACCTTGAGCATGCAATATCTGTTATGTATTTTAAGTAGCATACTGGAGAGACAAAGGCAGATTTGTTTTAGGTTTTTTCCTTAAAAAGAAAATATACTAAAGTGTCTGTACAAGCATAGATATCAAAACAATGAAAAAAATTCACAAAACCAGATAGGAACAAAAATAAAAGTATTTTTGAACCTAGGACAGAAAGAACTCTATTAAAAGAACCAAGCTCTGAAGAGTCTCATGACAAACCTGAGAAATAGAGAAGAATAGATAATCCCTTACTGAGAGAGGGAATGTAAGACCTGAGAAGATAAAAATTATGAGAGGCTACAAGCATAAAAACATATGCAAACTGCTGACAGTAGTACTGAATTTGGCATAATGATAGATGAGCAGGTGTTTATGTGCAAGAGTATATAAATTCCTTGCTTCTACAAAATAAACAATTGAGGCAAAATCTCAAACAACAACTGGATTGTAAACAAAGAGTGAACATAGTTGAAGCAAAAACAGGAGAAAAAGACATGAGTCTCACCCTAACGAACAATTTTCTCAAGTCTCAACTTCTCTTACTAGAAGGAAAACATTTAATTCAGGGTGGCCTGGGCAGACACAGCAAGAAGGGAAGAAAAAAAATAGGAAAAAAAAAAAAAAGAGAGAAAGAAATAAATAATTAGGCACACCAAGAAATATTGAGATATACAAAAATTTTTTTCCCAAAAATAGTTTCCCTACCTTTCTATACTTTTTTCCCACTATATCCTCTTTGATGGGTGCCATATTCAACACGAGGCATCCAGAACTTCAATGTGCTATGCCAAACAAACTTTGAACATCTGACCCAGACTTCTGTATTTTTTTCCTCCTTAAAATAAATGAAAGCTCTCAAAAGCTCCTGCACCTCAATTCTTCAAAATGTATTTATCACTATCACTATAACTCTGGAATTATCAACTACAATTAGATAACTAAAGCTTTGCTTTACTAATTACCAGATTACAGGAATGTCCTGGGAAGAATTTAAGTAGGTATACTAGGATTAACTGTAGCATTCCACTGTTTGAAATAATGCACTTTAATCTTTATAAGGAGGAATCAAGGCATTGTTTCTAAGGCCATTTCATTTTGTATTGACTGCAACAAAAAGAACTCCTTGCCACATTCTGTATTCAGCATTCTCTCATATTTCTAAATGTTTTAAATTCACCTAACACTGTCACCATCTAACCTACTATAATAGGCATGAAAGATGAATAAGTTTCAACAGCTGAGTTGCCATTATCAGAGATAACAGAAAAAAATTGCACAGACCACATTAAAACATTCATACTTCTTGATCTACAGTCCTATGACTGTTGTTCATCATCTTGCATATTTCTGTCAAGAGGGAATGTGCATTCAAAGGCCAGAAAACCAACCAAGGCTGCATCAAAAGCAGGGTGGCCAGTAGGCTGAGAGGTGATTCTGCCTCTCTACTCTGCCCTTTCAAGTGCTCACCCAGAGCACTGCATCCACTCAGATCCACAGCACACAAATGATGTAGACCTGCTGGAGTGAGAGCAGAGCAGAGCCACCAAAGCTATCTGTGTGCTGGAGCCCCACTGCTATGAAGACAAGCCAAGAGTTGGGGCTGTTCAGCCTGGAGAATGGAAAGTTCTGGGGAAACCTTACTGTGGTCTTTCAGTTCCTGATGAGGACATCCAAGAGAGCTGGTGAGGGACTTTTGACAAGGGTGTGCAGTGACAGAACAAGGGTGAATGACTTCAAACTGAAACAGTGCAGGTTCAGATCAGATATTAAGAAGAAATTTTTTTCAGAGTGAGAAGGCACTGGAACAGATTGGACAGAAAAGCTGTGGACTCCCTATCTCTGGAAGTGTTCAAGGTCAGATTGGATAGGGCTTTGGTCTAGAGCAAGTTGTCCCTGCCCATGGCAGGTTTGGAACTACGTGATCTGTAAGGTCCCTTCCAACCCAAACCATTCTATGATTGTCAGTAAGATTCAGTTACTAGGAATACTGATGTTATGACTATGGCCTTTTACTAAATGTATGATTTACCTCAACCAGTGGTAAATGTGGTTCCACACAAAAAAAATCCAAAACAACAAATCTTAGAAAAACCCCAAACATACAGTAGCTTCCAGCAAGGATCAAGAACACGTTTTTAAATTTCAAACTACACAGTTTTTTAGTGTCACCAGAGAATGAGGACCTCTCCCTTTGTCTTACAGGTCAGCAGTCAAAATGAGCTTATCTAAGCAATGAGTGAATGCTGTTTCTTTCATTAAAGTATTCCATAAATTGTATATAGTACAATGTATATATTGTACTATATACAATTTATACAGTGCACTATAAATTCTTGTTGCATTCTGAGCTTTTTTGCCAAAACATTATTGCAGTATGTAGAGTGTAAGCACATTGCAGTGTATAGGAATAATGTAAGCACTTTTAAAAACAACTGCAATACTTTTAGTCATGTCCCACCTAAAAGAAGAAATAGCTCAGAAAAATAAAACTAGCATAGGCTGCTGATCTGTTTTTGAAGAAGGATGTCTTTAAAATCTGTTTCTGGAGGAAGATGGCTTCTAGAATGAAAGGATGCAGTGAGTAAATACATGAGTGTCCAGTGTAATAACAAAACACACTAGGATTCTAAACCTGGTTGAAAACTACACACAAAAAGCACATTACTTATTATATATATTATATATTATTATATATATATTATAATGCCATTAAATTCTCATCTGTTTAAAATAGTACCATACACTGTAGTCCCAGGAATTTCTCTTCAGTTTCAAAGACAAATACAAACAAGGGAACTACAGTTTTAAAATGTGTTCCCAGTGTCTACTACACATGGACCAACTAGCTACGAGTGCCTTGGATCCTCACCTGCTGGTAGTAAGTGGTGTCCAAACACAGCCTTGCTGTAGGGATGTTTAAAATCAGGCACGTAACATTGTTTGGAGCTGAAATTCAGAAGAGACACAATTTATGAGTATCAGGGGGAGATAAATTTATCCCAAGCAGGCAGACCCTTTCTCCAATGTGGATTTGTGTCATAAATACAGGAAACAAGATGGTGTGCCAGTTTTGGACATCAAAAGGAACTGAGACAGAAGAAATTTCTTTACAGAGAGGGATATTAAACATTGGAATGGACTGCTCAGGGAAGTGGAGGAGTGATCATCCCTGGAGCTGTTCAACAAATGATTGGAAGTGTCACCTAGTGCCATAGCCCAGTTGACAACGCAGTGATCAGTCAAGGATTGGACTCAATGATCTCAGAGATCTTTTCCAACCTAAAGGCTTCTGTTATTCTATGACTAGGATGTTCTGCTAGGTCATTAGACAAAACTGAGGTTCAGAAATGAATCTGCTTAGCCAGAAAGCATAATTGCGCCCTACATAAAGCACAGCACAAAGTGGAAAAAAGTCAAAACAATTCCAATTTTATTTTCCAATTTATTTTCTAATAAAATACATCTGTAACAGGATTTGGTGAGAACCCAGAGAAGGGCAGATTTTGTATGATTTTAAGATATATGTTACTTTTGGATGTCTTTGAAAGAGAAGGCTTTTTCTTAGTATGCATCAGTGATTTCTGTTATACACAAATTTAACCCACCACTGATTCACTGCAGATATGTAAATTTGTTAGCTTAACAGAGCTTGCTGAATTGAAAAACAGAGACTGATTTAAAAATATGTTTATTGGAAGACTGTCATAAAGGTCAATTTATGTTCCAGGTGAGTTGAGATCACCTTACTTCCCAAAATAAAACAGCTGCCACCACCCATCTACTCTCTCATCACTGAATCCTGCATGCTTGCATGTCAGTATATCAGTGAAGTTATCTAGACATAATGAGGGAGAACCTGAAAAAAGGAGGTTTTCTTTCCTGCAGAGCTATGCCCCAGGGCACTTAGTGGTATCTGTGAAAGAAAACTAATGATTTGTCATTATCATTCAGAAAGTTAATCTTGCATTGCATAAAGGATTTTTGTTTCAATTTAAGCCTGATTTGAATATTCATGGCTAGCTGGGGTTTATATAAACGTGACTAGTTTAGATATGTCTACACTGTTTTCCAGATACAGACCCAAGTCTGCACACAAGTCGAAGTTCATCCATGCCAGAAGTACATGGACTTTGGGTAAGACTCAACCATTGCTAATAGGACAGCAAATCACACACCACTGTTCATTATGACCCCAAGCACATTCCTGCCTGCTCTCTAATCAGTGCCTACTGACAGTAAAACTGCTACTTCAAACTGTGAAAAATAGTGCATATTTCCAACAAGGCAATTTTTTGTGCCTGTAGCTCATGCTCTAAATGTATTCCATAGACAGCATTTTCCCTCTAGGTCTATAAAGAGGAAAAGTGATAAAAAAACCAAACCACAGTATAAACTTAGCATTAAGGATGATATTCACATTCCCTATCTCATCTTTTCCAATAAAAAACTATAGCTGATGAGTGTACTTGTTCATTCAGATAATATTCACATGCACACACATAAAAAATGGCAAAGATATTGCAGATAGGTAACACCAAGAGAGAAATAAACAAATGTACAGTTTAGAAGCCTTCACTAGCTTCTGTTCTAAGAGGGAAAATTTAGCAAACACTGAACAAAGGCTTTATCTGAATAAGAAACATAAAAGTGCTACTTGATAGCCCTTCTGTTCTCAGTAGAAATCTTCTGGAGAAATGTTTGCTCAGTTCCCAGAGAAATTCAGCCCTTTTGTGAGAGATCTCCCTTTTGTACTTTGCTTCCTTTTTTAAATGCCCAGAATTTTAATTTTTGTGAACTACAGAGGATTTCTGTTTAGGACTAAATGTGGACAGTCATACTGTGAATCAGATAAGCTGCATACTTGGCAGACAAAGAATTGGAAAGTGTGATGCTTCTGGCTTCAGTTGACTTCAGGTTGCCATTATAAGATCCTGTCTCTTTTGAAAAGTTTCTCTTCTGAAAATCTCCAAATGTGGATTATTTGAGTGTTACACAGTATGAGTTTTAGGAAAATCTTTAGATTTTTACATTCTCCTTTATTGCGGTATCAACTTAGCATGTTGTAAAAAAAAAAAAAAAGTACTTGAAAAGAGATTCATTAAGAAAAAAAAAAGAAAAAAGAAGTGAAATAAAGGCAGCTGAAAGGTCATGTTGTGGTCTAACCCCAGCTAGCAATTCAGCTACAGAGCCACTCACTCATTCCTCCCCCAACAGCAGAATGAGGGAGTGAATCAGAGGAATACAGGTGAGAAAACTTGTGGCTCAAGATAAAAACAGTTTAATAGGCAAAGCAAAAGCCATGCACACAAAGATTCATTCACCACTTTCCATTGGCAAGCAGATGTTCAGCCATCCCTAGGATGGCTGGTGAGATGGGGTGAGGTGCAGAAAAGGCCTTACTAATGCATGAGCACTGCTCAGTAGTAACCGAAACATCTGTGTATTATCAGTACTATTTTCAGCAAATCTGAAACACAGTCCTATACCAGCTACTGTGAAAAAAAACAACTTTATTGCAGTCAAAACCAGCATACTCATCACTCATTCAGCCAATAGGATAAAACTAAGTGTCTCATGGACTAGAAAATATTCCTTATTACAATCCCAAATAGAGGTGCCCTTCCCTTGCAAGGTTTGCTGTTTCTCCAGTAATAACACCTGTACTGCTTCTGCCTCAGACATCACACATGCTTTGAGGATCTGTTAAATAGTGCAAAGGTCTTCATGGGCAATGGATGGGCCATTTTTCTTTTCCTACTTGGAAGGAAATACATGATTCACAGGGTTTCAGTGGGCAGAGCTATTTCTGCAGTACACAACAGCTGGAAAAATTAGTGCACTCTCATGAAAACTGCCTGAGAACTGTTTTTCACTGTTCAAGGATAAGGCTGTAAAGGAGTTGTAGAAATAGTGATGAATTACGCACTGATAAAACTGATAAGTACTAGATAATGCAGGCAGCTTGTCCCATGCCTGTATAGAATCATCATAGAATGGGTTGGGTTGGAAGAGAATTTTAAAAGGACATCTAGTCCAACCTCCCTTATCAAGATTAAATGAAACAGTGATATGCAGTATAATTTATTTTCCAGCCACTCTAGTCACAGATTTCTGTCAGTGTCTTTGCAATCCAGATTTATTCTCTTATTTTCCTATTCCTAAATTCAATTAATTTACTGCATGGAGTTCATGGTCTCTGTGTGAAATAAGAACTATTTAATTATTATTTTTAAAAACGTAATTAACACCTGCACTGCCCCTGGCTTGATGCATCATCCTAGTGAAGCTCCGCTATCCTCAAGAGTGTATAACTGAGAGAAGAAAATGACCCAATGTAATTTAGAATTAATAAGCTTTGTCTTTACAACTTTATGGGAATCTTGAAATAATTTTATGAAACTCTCAAGCATGTTTAAAAGGAGTGTGTATCAATACAACTATAACTGAAATTTTATTTCTGGTTTGAAAATGCCAAGACAGTTCAAATGTAGAAATGAGCACACCACTTTTACAGTAAAGCTGGACAAAATTTTTCATAAACCTAGAAAAGACACCTCTGTAAGAAGCTTTGCCTTAAAAGGAAAGCAGTTTTGTAGTTGATACACTAGCTACAAATCAAGGAGATCTGTAACCATGAAGCCCCTAAAGATCTCCAATCAAATCCTTTGCAGAAGTCCTAGAGGATTAAAAAAACACGAACAGCGGTTTTCAGGTCAGTCATACTTGGAATCTAATTTACAACAATGCCGATGCATAGAAGTGCTTAAACATTTGTTTTCATCAAAATTACTGTGTTCACAGAGCTGTCTGCTGCCTCAGATGCTCACCTGCTATCTGCACTGTGTGCTAGAGACTGCAACTCTCATTCTTCCCAAGCCAAGTCCAAACATGCTGTCTGTACAAAGGGCAAGGTTTGCTCTCTCCTAAAAGAAGGAAGAGTAATAAAGGTCATCAGGGAATGCCTCTGACTTTTCCAGTGCACCCTAAGTAGCCTTTCCTACCTACTCAGCTTTATCCTTGGAATCAAAAAGAACATGGCATGGGGCAGAAAAAAATAGAAAAAAGAATAGTTAAATGTAGCTCTTTTCCTGGGTTATTTCGGGTGAGCCACTTTGTGTTTCACTAGACTTAACAGTACCCACGAGGCTGATGTAAGGAAAAACACATTAAATGTTGCAAAGCATGGGAATAGGATCCACATGGAGAGATCACCTTTCCCTCAGACAGACCTGAGTCCAACTCAGAAATACAAGCAAACTTAATAATCAGAATTAATAAATAAAATAAATAAATAAAATAATCAGACCCAATATCCTCTAAGTAGAATGTTTAACATTTTTATCTGAAACATAATGTTCCAGCAAATAACTAAGCAACCCTTAGCAGTATGTTTTCTAAAGCCCTACCACTGTGAGATACAAATTATTGTTCTTCTTATACGAGTTATTTAAAAACCAAATGAAATTATTTTTTTCTTATAAAACACGGTCTTAGTAGTGCTAACTCTAATTTGTGGGTAAATCAATCAAAATTCAATAATTACAGTAAATTAATTCTGACACTAGATATTTAAATGCT
This sequence comes from Cyanistes caeruleus, assembly GCF_971803275.1. Lineage (NCBI taxonomy): Eukaryota > Metazoa > Chordata > Aves > Passeriformes > Paridae > Cyanistes > Cyanistes caeruleus. Next base: position 66,250,608 of record NC_141732.1, read on the forward strand.
ACAATACAATTAAGTATTGGTTCCAGTAACTCTCACAACCAAAAGAAGGTAAAACACACTACAGAGGAAACTGGATCAACAAAAAATGAAAATATGCCTTTCATTCCCCCTGGTATTTCTGAGGTTTACAAAACCAGAAATAAAATTCATAGATCAGCCAGGGTAAGTTGCTATCAGTTATTGTTGGAGAAATTTATATTACCTCTGTAGATTTTTCACTATGGATATGCTGTGCACATTCTTCTCTTCATTAATAATTTTTTAATTAAATTTATATTGTAAGGTAAAATTCAATTAGAGTAAGTTATCTTTGTTTAATCCTCCCACAACTTATCAAGACGAGAAGTATTTGGAAATACATTGCCAATTGCTGAATAACATCTAAAATTAAAAACTACTTATTATTCTTTTTCACTTTGAAATCTACATTCTATACACCAATACATTTTAGGATACTTCCACTTTTAAAAATATATATGTATGTGCTTTGCTTCTGGAAGTATTACCCAAGTTGTAATATAACCCTGATGAATCTTTTGTGGAAATGCCTTGCAGAACAAATCTGCTGTTAAAAAGTCACACTCAGAAGTTCATCTTTGAACTCTGGTGTGACATAATCTCAGCTGAAAAAGCCACTTTAACTCTATTATTACCAGTGTCAAATAAAATTTATGCACTTACAGGATTAAAAAGATAAAAGATGACTTAGCACAGGAGCTCCTCTAATTCATCCCACTGGATGCTTCTAATGAAGTGGTTTACACCTCTGGATGAAAATTATTCCCATGCAGAACTACAGCATGCATATCACTTTAGGCACCAGAAAAACAGTAAGATTATGATGCATAGTCTGCCTGAAAAAGAAAACAAGGGAAAAATAAGTATTCCACAGATTCCTGGCATGCAAAACCTGAGTCTTTATAATCACTCTTATGACAACAGGCAATAATTTCCTTGTTAATTTCCTTAGTATTAAAGCTCAGATGGCTTAATATTGGCCTCAGATGGCCTCTGAACTCTCCTGCCTGATATTTTCCACTTCTCCAAACAAAATATTTGCAGACTGGAAAACAGCCCTTCCATATGCAAAGAACTAGAAATGTTTGCACACTGTTCTATGTTAAAACAGTGCTTTCTTTCACACATGAAGATAATTATCCAAGCCCACCTCTCCCTGAACCAACATACTTCTTTTTAATTAAAGTTCTAAGGGATTCAGTTCTAAGTATGTATCATTTCAATGAGTATTTAAATAGTTCTGCATTCTGTTACATAAATGTTGAATTTGGGTGAATTAAAAACTAACTGAATTATCATTCTCAGTAAGCGTCAAAACTGAATTTTCTCTTTAACAGGAAGAGTATGGTACAATAAGCATGGATATGTTCCCATAATGTGGAAATTCTAGGGTACATTTGTTTCTACTGTCTTAGATGGTGTTGCTCTACCAGTATGAGTATGTATTCTTAAAATTTAGGAGAGTGAATATGCACATTCATTCAGATGATCCTCTACTGTTAGGTATGTCCAATACACACAGACTGAGGTCTCTGCCTCTGTGCTGATGAGGACAGGGGCATATCTTACCTTTGCCTTCTGCAAAGTTTTAATGTGATCAAATGATGGCATAGTTCCTTCCACTTCAGTTCTGTTTTCGGTTGTGATGGCTCTGCAGTTAGTAAAAGTGCTGAAGATTGTCTTATGGCTTTTGCAACCTTTTTCATCTTTCTTATTTCTGCTCCCTCACTGGGAGTAGGAGTCCTGTCATTAGCAAAAAAAACAAAACCTTTAGCTTTCATTTAAGAGACAGAAGAATTAAATGGCAAAAGACTAATAAAAGCGGTTTAAAGGGGTTTGGAAATACAAATAGCACTTTTAGTTACATAGCTTTCTTCACTTTTTTTTTTTCCACTGAAGCCCTATTTTCCCCTTCTAAAGTAATACATAATGACTAAAGGAAAAAAAATGCTCAATGTAAAAGGATGCTGTCAGACTTTCTAAAGTTTACTAAAGTTTGCTCATAAATAAATGGAGCGGAATTTAACTTGATTGCTTTCCTCCACCAGGGAAGGCTTATGCTGTTTGCTACTTATTTTATGCTGCCTTGTCTTCAGGTTTTATCTTCAAAATGACAAACATATTTCCAAATTAAAAAAAAAAAAAAAAATTAAAAAAATGATGAAACCAAGTTTCTATCAACTACCCAAAAAAAACCCCAAACAAACTACAAACCCCCCCCCCCATCCAGGAAAACCATAAAACACATAATTTGGATGAGAAAAAGTCTACACTCTGTCACCATACCCACAAGAAACAGAAAGCATTCTGATACATTGATCATTCCAGAGTAGGAGCCCCAAGTATCCCAAATGTAATTACATAAGTAAGGCCTGGTTCTTCAGACAATTTAGTGCTTCTACTTATTAGTAATAATTGGGCAACTACTGCAGCAGAATAGAGGATACTTTCATTTATAATTAATATTATATATAAAATTCCCATGACTTTTTATTGTTGCCAAAAAAGAGGCTGTTTTTAAAAGTCGGAAAGGTTAGAAAAAATGGAGAATTTGTAAAAAATATTCATCAAAGATGATCTCCATGTTGATATTAAAGCCATAGGTGAGACTCGCCTGTATGCCTTCATCATAATTACAATCACAGTAATTGTTCTCCATTTGCATTCAGATTTAGAGTAACTGTTCTTAAATTGTATTCAGATCAGAGGCTGCCTTACTTTTACAAGTATATTACTGCAATGAAGGATACTGCCTCCCTTCCTCCCTTGAAGTCTGATCCTGTTTGAATCATTTAAAATATCTTCTGCAAATTTTGAAACACAGCTTGCAAAGCAAACGCTGTGATGAGGTGGTATCCATTTGTATCACAGTGAACTTTAATTCTACATTAAACTAACAGATTGTAGACATTTCTTGTCTGTACATAAGGCTGCAATTTAAATTGTGTTTTCAACAAAGTACTGTTTTTTCATTATACTTTCCATTTAAAAAATTGATTTTGTTCAGATATCAGAAAGCAGGGGACTAGTGGGCCGAAGAAATTCTTTGCCAAAAATCTTGCTTGAATGTTTGGATATCAGTTCCTTATGATGGTGTGCTTGCCATGTGAAAAAAACCTTTACTGCATAATCTGCAACCCCTCACAGTAACAACTGAGTATTGACAGTATTGATATTCAGCACTGACAATCTCAATAACTGGTACTGGCAGAAACCTAAGATTTTCAAAACATATGATCCTAAAGCACTATAGCCACAATTTTTGTTTCATATACACCTCTGATCTTAGAACACAACATTTAACATTTGATAATTCTCAATAGAGATTATATGCTTAATCTTGCAAATTGTCCTCAAGGAGGTAGCAGAAGATATTTGGATTTACAGCCACTCAGCAGGATGCAGACAGTGCAGAGAAAGCAACTGCAGAATATGCAGATTGCATAACTTGGCCTGTAATTTTAAATCCAGACAAGACTTCTGTTTAGTTAAATCCTTAAAAGTGAACAAGCAAAAGATAAATGTTTGCCAGAGACAATAAAATTTGGGTCTGTAGTCTTGTACTGGTACTCAGTATATTACTTTGGCTCTCGGAAACATGCACATTTTGCATTGTTTTCTAAAAATTTTATTATAACCTGACTGTTACCACAGAATGGAGAACTCATTCCCCAATTCATGTGTTGCATAACAACTATTTCAGGACATTCTTTTGATAGTGATTCACTGTTCAGCAACATTATCTCCTGGCCGTTCAAAATTATTTCCTTGATAGCTTGCAAAACTTATTTCTAAAGTACTTCTACATTGTGTCTCCTATTTACTAGAAATTTACTCCTATTTTAAGAAAGCATGTTTCTTTTCATGCTTTTAGAATTAAAAATTTCATACCCCAAAAAAAAGAAAAATCTAGCCTGATAAGGTCTTGATGATTCAGCTTCAGATATTGAAAGCTGCTAAGCACCCTCCCTTGAAGTCAACTTTCACCTTAAATGGTTTTCAGACCTTTCCTTCTTTTTCAAAGCTCTTCTCAGATACACACTAGTCACCTTTTCAAAATCTGAACTGATTTTATAAAAAGCAAACCTCCAGCCAACAAAACTGCTGGATCACATATGTCCTCTGGTTATTTTACTGTTTTAACTAAATAAATGAATGCCTAAGACTGGGCTTTGAGAACACAGGATTTGGTTGTTAGTGGAAAGGAGCTATAAAAATTACAATTTTTAATTATAATTACAAATTAAAATCCCCATTTTTATTCAGCCAATAATCAACATATAACAGTATTCAGTCTCATTTACTTTCTTTTTGTCATGTAAAATTTCAGCAAAGATCCTCCTGAATCACCTGAATAAACGTATCAGAGGTTTTATAAAATATAAGTTTTTTTATAAGCCAGAGTATGATGCAACATATGAATTCTTGTTCTAAAACAATAGTCATATTTGCCAAGAAACTACCATGTAAGTGTCTCTGTGGAAGTGAGAGAAGAGGAAAATATGCTGGAGATTAATAAATGGAAGAGATTAGACTTGGTATGTAAAATTTAAACACTTTTCCCAATTAGTCAACAGACAATGTTTCCAAATGCAAGCTAATAGTTGATTTTTTTTAACATCCCAAATATTCTATTTTATCACTGTTATCACTAACCTTATGATTTCTGAAACCTCTCATTCTTTGAATGATTTTACCTAACTATAGCTATAGTTCTTAAGAAGTAATCTAGCATATTATAATGCTAAGGTGAACTCTGGAGCATGGAAACCCTTAAAGGGCTGTTTGGTTTCCTCTAAACTCTGCTTCTTTTTTGCCTTCATTCTGCCATCCTTCCTCCTGCCTTTGCCTTTCTTTTTACATTTCATACTGTTCCATTTGTGCCTTCTGTATCTCATACCATGAGTATAGGAAAACATATTTCCCTCAGCAGCCGTTTAATAATTGCTTTCTTTCAATTGAGCATTAAGTGTGGGATGTACCATTAGGAGATGACAATAGCTGAGATGGAATCCTGCAAAGATGTTCATCACGTATTCTGACTGCTCTCCAAAGTTAACTTGGTGAAAAAGAGAAGACAGTCCTACACAGGACTAAGCACTAAGTCGCTCAAAACAAATTGTCTCCATCAGAACCTCTGCAGTTTCCATTGAGCAAGAGCTGGCAAAGCTACAGCTAGGTCCTAGATGGGACTGTCCCAGCAAATCCATTTGTGCCAGCTGCCAGTATTTAGTCACACAGTTCTACCAACCAATCCATGTTGGCTGCAGCTGGATAAAATCTGTCTTACCAAAAGATACTGCATAACCAACCACTAAAAAAAGTGAATATAAAGTTTTCACCAATTCCAAGGAGAGCTAACTGGAACTACAAGCCAGTCCTTTCATATCTTTACGTGGTTGACACTTCTCTGCCTCTCCTTCTCCTCTCTCTCCTCTCCTATCCCTCACCCTCCCCCGCTACCAAGAGATAAGTCTCTTCAGTCCTAACTGGTTCAGATAAAACAGCTTTCAGGTGCCAGCCAATTTTTTCCTATTAAAAACTTAAGATCATCTACCATTCCTAAACAGCTTTATCTGAATTGGATTCTCTCTCTGAATTCCATCACTCTGTGCAGTTTTAGCAGGCTGGCAGATTAACAAACATGGGGAGGTTCAATCTCTCCTCACAGCACATTGCATTGTTAGTACTCAGGAACACACAGCAAAGGGCCTAACAAAACAGTCCTGTTCCTACTCTTTTGCCATTAGTTGTATTTACTGGGAGTTTTTATGAATGAAAATTTTATCCTGAAGATCACTGTATTGGTATTGGAAAATATGGACGGAAGCATGAACATGTCTGGTGCTGTAAAGTCATCACAATGGACATGTACTCTGCATAAAATTCTACAGCTCTGTTAGCATAGCGAGCTAAAACGATGTAAGGGCTTTTTTACAGTGACCTTTTTGTATCATTGATACAAACCTCTTAGACAACCTCTGCATAAGCTGAAGCTGACAAGAAGGAAGAACCAGGAAGTACCCCATCACGAAGTTATTCTTTCAGAGAATGCCACCTTGCTAGAGTCCATTTTGCACTGTCAGAATTGTTATTTACCAAGCAACAAACAGAAATGCATATAATGCACATATATTAATATATGCATACAGATGAGTAGGTTTACTAGGTAAGCACACACGTATACAGAAAAAAAAAAGCGCAAACAGTTTTACTTAGCTATAATCAAAAACCTGAGGAGCTTTTGCTAGAAATGATGCTCCCTGGGCACTGCTGCACAAGCTGGGAGATTTAGAAAAAGGGATGCAAAAGAGTTGCAAGTCCCATACAGTATAACCCAGCTGTCCTGGAGCCACTGACCCTTGAAGCTGGGCTCTCCATAAGATTGCCAGCCAAAGGGCAGGGACACACAGGCTCTGCCTCAGGCAACCTTTCCTGGGCAAGACCTGCCGGAGCCGTTTGCCGCCGAGGGGTGCTCCTGCCCAGGTGGCCCTGCAGCCACTACCCCTTCGGGGCCAAAAGTAAGTCCCTGTGCCCCTACCTGCCCGGTCAGCCTCCCGGTGCCTGAGGGTCTCTCGGGCGGCTGAGGCGATAAGGCCTCGGTCCAATTAGCCACCGGTGCGCGCCCCCGCCCTTCCTCCGCCACTTAAAGCGCGGCGGGCCCGCCGCTGAGCACATCCTCCTACAGAGGGGAACGGTTGTGGCCCCAACGCCTCCTCCGCGGCCTTTTGGCCTTTTTTTTAACTCCCAGTGAATTTGGGGCAGCTTTGCTTTGCATTTTGTCCTTGTCGTTGCTGGAGTGGTAAGGTTTCCCGCAGAGCCGCTCCGGCCCGCTTGGGGCTTCCTCAGGTGGTGAAACCCGCGGGGTGCGGATCTGGGCCGAGCCAGGGGAGCGCGGCGGGGGCACCATGCCTTCAACCTTCTCCGAGTGGTGCCTGGGGCGCCTGCTGCTGCTACTGCTTCTTGGCACCAGCGTCTCGGGCGGGAACCCTGCAGGTAAATGTAAACTCTCCCCGGGCCGGGCCCCCTCCGCCCTCTGTGTCCGGCGGGCCGGTGCGAGGTGGACTGGAGCACTGTACGGGAGCAAAGTCCTCCTTGCTCCGCAGCATCCCGCCGACTTGGGGGAACGTAGCGCTGCCCAGGCACGGCGGCTTTGCCTGTGGGAGCAGCTGAGGCGTTTCTTTTTCTCAACGGCTCCGATTCTGCCCGGCGCCCCTGCCTCCCTCAGTGCTCGGGGTTCTCGTGGGACAGCGGGGCTCCGCTCTCGCTATGCCCCCGCACCGAGGTGGTGGGCGGTGGCAGATGGGGAGAGCCGCATCGGTGATCAGCCGTCCTGTAGCCTCAGCACCTTCTCCCTTACTTATGGAAGGGTTAATTAGATCACAGGGGCAGGACTGGGAAGGTGTGGTGTTGTGTCTTTTTTCTGTCCGGTCCTCACTGCGTAAAGCGTTTAAATGCTGGAAAAAAACTCCGCAAACCCCTCTTCAGATCACATTACTGAGATACGAATGTGCCTAATGGGTTATGAGGGGTGCTCCTTGGGATTTTGCATTGTGTTTTTAAAAATTACATTTAAAATCCATGAAGAAAGAGGGACTTGAGCCTTCTGGGCCCCATTCCTCCTCTAGAGGCTTTCGGCAGTTCAGGAGCAGGCCAGCTGCTTCTCAGGAAATACGATCATGTTTCTAAAACTAGTGGATTTCGGTTAATTTTCTCTTCTTTTTGAGGCGTTGCACAGTAGTAGAGAGCGATTTTAGTAAGAATTACCAGATTGTTGGTGTTTGCTGTTCCGAGTGAGATTCTTGGAGCAGATCTTGCTGGGCCAAGAGTACTGTCCTGTGTATATGTGCATACGCATACTTGTATGTGAACGCCAATGCTGTGACTTGAATTCACTGTGGTTTAGCTGCATTTTCAGTGTATGAAATAAAAGCAGTTAGGTTTTCTTGGTCTCTGTTGCACTTCCTAGTACCTAGAGGACCAGTTCTGCTCCCTAGGTGATGGTATTGTCTGTAAAATTTCTTGTAGTTAATGTGAAAGGAAACATACTTTGCACTTCTCAAGTCTCCTTTGAAATGCATTTTTAAGTATGTACAAAGACAAAAATCTACTTTGTAGCTATTAAGTCTTCTTTAAAATACATGTGCATATATATATATGTAAAAGCAGAACTTAAATCCTTTTGAACAGTTTACTCAATTGAGAAGTTTTATGAGTGTAAATGGTGTGATATTTGTAGGAATGTGTGAGTCAGCATGTGGCTAATTGCCATAAGATACTTATTATTGATAGCTGTTAATTTCAAAAAGCATACCTGATGGTGGCTGAAGCAACTTTAAGTTTATGTAAAGCCATTGATAAAGCTATAGCCCCTCAAGGGAAAAAAACAAAACAAGTGAATCAAACAGCAAAACCTTTTTTTGTGTTTCCAAAAATTCCACAAATCTACCATCTTCCTTAAGTGATATGTATTGTGTGGCTTAGAGCAGGCTTCAAAAATAAGCCACTAGCTTTAGTACTTCTCATCTGTATAGAGTAAACCTGTTTTCCAGACTTGTATTATTAACTGTTTTTATAGCTGTATGAACTAGATAGGGAGGCATCATACTGTGACTTCTGTGATGATTTAAACAAAAAAATGGTAGTTTACTCTTTCACTGGTTATTAACTAAATGTGTATAAAGCTAGTTGAGCACAGGGGATTATCTACGCAAGCTGCAGCAAAGGGAAGTTCACGTCACTTGAAAGGAGAAGAACTTAAAACTGTTTTCCAGTGAAGTCCAGCAATTGTGTTTGCTTTGGGGATGTGAGGGCTCTTCAACCAAAAGAAATGCTTGCAATAAAAGTAAGCAGAGGGAACACTTGCTATACAAGAACTGAGTTAGAGGAAAGTGGATTCATAATCTGCAGATGGTGAGGCAGATTCTGCAAAAGCCTTATTAGATTTTTATTTTGAGATAATATCTTGAAGAAGATACTTATTTTATTATTCTTATCTTAGTCATGTAACTTAATTGTTTTGGAAAAATCTAAACTCTTGTTTTTGTTTTGCATAAAGAGTAAGTTCTGAGTGTCAGAACACTTGTTCGGATCTTGCTGCTCTCTTTGATTTCCTTTGTGGTTGTCTTAATTTAGTTGCAGCAAATGTTGCCAGATTGATTTAGGAAAAGCAATCCCACCACATCTCTCACTTTCTGGTCCTGAAGAATTCAAGGAACTGTAAGTGTAGAGCACACCTCATTCCTTACAGACTTTGCTTCCAAGTTGTGTTTTTCTGGTTTGACCTGAGGGAACAGCTTTTATCAGGGTATTTGGAAGGCCTTAATGTTGATTCTCTGATGTCTCTGGGGCATTAGGAGGTTCTGGTGGCTGGTTTTGGATGCTACTGACTGCATGTGAACTTAAAAAGCATCTGATTGGTATTAAATTAAGCAGTAAGATAAAGATGTTAAACCAAATATTATTTCAGCCTTTTCTTACTCAGCTGCTTTTCTGGCTGAAAGAGAGCAAGGAAATTTTTAATCCTGAAGTTATTCTGGTAATAGTAAGCATGGTACATGCATGCTTTTGTCTCTCCCAAAATTCTGACTACCATACAGAGCAGAGGTAATGTAGAAAATTAAATTCATGATATCATACACTTGCATATTCCTTCCTGCATGGAAATCAAGTAGATGAGAACTCTATAGCCTATCACACTATTGATTAAATCTAGTGCAGAAGAAGTATAGGCTAAGGCATGCAGCCATGACTCAATAGTTTGAGAAATTACTCCGCGTGACTTGCTTACATCATTGCCTGGCTGGATGACACTTATAATGCAGTGCTGGCACATTTTGATCACCAGTGCTATTTAGCAAGTATACATGAGAGGAAGAGAGTGGTGCAATGTTATCTCTGTTCTATGTAGTTTGACATGTGCACAGATAAGATGAAAGATCTGGAAGCAGGGGTGACAAAAAACACTACTGCTTGACTTTTTTTACTTGATACATGGATAAAGGAAGAAAGCCAAGATGAGAACCCTGTTAGTATGCAAACCACATTGCAGGTTATCAGCCTTTATTGCAGAGAGATAACAGAGCTGCTGTACAGCTTGGCACTGGCACCTTCTAAATTTATCATCTTTGGGGATTTAATTAATGTGCAGGTGATCCATGACATACTTAAAATGCCTCAAGATGCTGCAGTTATAAAAATTCTTGGGCCTTTCTTCCGTTGTACTATGAATATCAGAAAAATAATAGCTCTCTGTGCTCAGTACCTCTGTCAGGCAAAGAATAAGACTCAGTCTTCTTAATGTCTGGCTCATAGGCTAGCACATCCTTAGAGCAGATTTTAAAAGTTCTTTTCTTAGCTGAAGGGCTCAGAGGGAACAGCTGGCTGTGGGACCAGTGGACTGATAAAAAAAGTGGGCTGCTGTTAAGAACCAGTATTGCTTAATTCTTTTAATCATACCTTTCAATTACCATGTTTTACTCTTGGTCCAAACTGTTTGAAATATGATGGACAGATGGAGACTGCAGATGGTGTAAGCCAAGCATGGCAGTAATGGAGTAACTGTGTACTAGAGGTTCCAGTGGAAAATCTATAGATTGTCTCTGCCTATTGGTGCTGAAATGAGGTAGGCGTGTAGGTAATGTTCATTTGTGAAATGGCAGAGTGCTGACTTCATCTTCTGCAGAAAGTATCTGGTTCTCAAGTCTGAATTGACTTAAGTGCATTTGAGATTGAATGCACTTAATATATGATGTAGCTTTTCACTGTTTACTTAAGTGTTGGATTGGATCCTTGTGGGTCCCTTCAGATTCAGAATGTTCTGTGATTTTGTGATCTGATCATGTTTGTTGCTGTCGTGGGTGTCCAGAAGAGTTCATGATCCCAATTCCACCCCCCTCCCAAGACTTCAATTACAGATGCAAAATGCATGTCCTCTTTTCCTCTTGTGGCTGAATCACTTTCTATAAATAGTGCTGTGGCTCTAAACTATGTCCTGGAATAGGTTTGTCAGTGAAGATAGTACAAAATAAACACTAGTTCTGTCACCCAAATGTGGAAATAAAGGAATGAGGAGACATTTCCATTCTTCTAAAACATCTAGATATTTTGAGTTTTTAAGAGTGACACAACTGCAACCAAATCCTTTGCCTCTTTCATTCCTGTTCTTTTTCCAGTCAAGAACATTAAAGCATACTAGATTCTTAAATGGTTCTTGTAAAAACTGTATCATTGGAGCAGGATCAAATTTGTAGTGTGGTAGTGAGGAAAGTTGGAAATATTCATTAGTGTTAGATGTTGAAGTTAATGTTTGATACAGATGTCTTTTCTTTTGCTTATTGAGTTGCTAGTGGAAGCAAAGGAGGATATGGTCATTGCCTGTTCATCACACTAGATTTGCAAGGTTGTTATGAAGTCCTTACTCTATTGGAAAATTTGCTAATCTCAGTTTGAAGTTATTAACCAGTGTCAGTGGCCTAAGTGGTGTTTCTAAAGCCCATGAACAGAAAAGATGTGAGTACAGTTTAAAATTTGCTGGGACATTCTGAGAATAGCTTTTCTTGGCCATAAGCTAACTGCAAGAACTCTATGGAAATTAGAGATCAAATATTGTCTCCATTCTTTAATCTTTTCTTGCCTAAAGTGAGCTAAACAACTAATGAAGAACAATTATTGTGCATTTTATAATGGTGTATGCTCAGAACTTGGGGGAAAAAATGGAGGGGAGAGGCTGAGGTGAGGACATTCTGCTGGAATTATTTTCATGAACTAGCTTTTACTAACTCTTAAGTTTCTTTAAACATTTTCTGGTGTTTTCAGTTTGTTTTTTTTGGTTTTTTTCAGATCCAGCTATGACAACACAAGATTCAAGTCAGACACAGGTGAATTCTGTCACTAAGATGCAACCTGGACATGAATCATCTGGTAATTGTTTCATTTCAGTACATTTAAAACTATATGCCTTTCTCGTGTTGATACTAGTTTATCATATAGAGTTTACATTTTCACAGTTAAGTGTCTTGAAATAAGATTGTGACTTTTTGGAAGAAACAGATACAGCTCCTAGGTCTTTCAAAGCCACTGCAAGAGCTTGAGTGTCATGGGTATCTCCAGAACTGGAAAAAGCTATGCAACTGCCATTTTCATGACCTGTTGCCCTTAGACATGTATGCCTTAAAAGTAGGCAATGACCCTGGAGGTCAGACAGTGCCCACACTAGTACCTCTGCAGGGAGTTGTGTTCTAGCCTTTAGACATAATAATTTTTTAATATGAGAGCTTGCTATGCCTGTGTGTTATTGAAAGGTGTAAAAATGCCCTTGCATCACCATGCTTGCTAGCTTAATCTTTCTTAATTAGGGCTGTGTCAAAACTGTCTGTTGTCCATTATACCTTAATTGTATTTTTAACAGGGAGCTGAGAATAAGTTCCAGGCAGGACAAGAAACCAATGATTGTTGGTTCTACTTTGCCTTTCTCCATAAAGATCAGAGAATCAGAATTTCAGTGCTGTCCCAGAGCTCATGTTGACTTGTCAAGTCAAATATGAGCTAAGTTACATTTCTATGTGAACTCAGTCAAGTGCTGGCAAGTTAATTTCACCTGCAAGTTGGAGTTTTTTTTGAGATAAGGGTATTTATCTGCTGTTCATCTTAGGAGGTTTTTAGCACAATGTGAGAAGTAGGAGTGCAATAGCTACTAAATTGAATAACTCTCTACATACATAAACATACACATTTATGAAACATAGAAAGTGTTTCATATAATATGACCTCACCTCAGTATTTCCTTTTGATATGTGAATAGAGGAAGAAAGCCAGTGTGAAAATCCTATTTGTTGCAAGACATTTCAAAGGCTGATGAGGTTTTTTTGTGGCTTGATCTACCATATGAACTAGCATTGGTGCCTTCTGAATGTATCATTGTGAGAGATTTAGGTAAAAAAGCAGGTGATGAGTGTACTGGACTGACATAAACTCGGGTGATCTGTGACAAGTCTGTCACGCTGTCTGAGTGTTTGTGCACACAGGCAGGCTAAGATCTGCCAGAACTTTTGAGCCTTGATATTATTTCCTGGGTAAACACTTGGACTGGTTTACTTCTCCATGGGGCAGAGATCGAGGCTTGTTGTGTTCTTGTCTAGGGCCAACAGGACTATTGTCTACTGCTGAAGACAGCTTTGATTTCTCTGCTTAAAAAGCCATTTTTTACTATCAGTTGAGATTGACAACAATCTGCTGTCAACAACACCAAATGAAATAGCCTGAAGTTCTATTCTTCATTGCCAACCACCTTAATATACACATTTATTTTTGCTTAAACTGAGGCTTGAAGGAAAGTATGAAAATGCAGATGGAGTAAGCCTGGCAGAAAGGTTGATTGCCTGAGGCACAGAATTCCTTGTGCTGTGAGCTTGATAGGATGTTTTCTGAAACTGGCCAACAACTTGAAAAGGCAGATGTACCTCTGCTTGTGCCTTTAGATGCAAACCACTAGCAGGGACCTCCTTCAACACAGCCAGATGCTCTCAGCAGTGGAACAGAGGCAAGTGTTTAAGAGCTTTACCTGCGAGTTCAGTGTTTTATGCAGGGAAAGAGAAGGAGCAATACTGATGAGATGTAGGCTTTCTGAGGTGCTATTTCTACTGCAGAGTGATCAATTTGGCTACCCAGTGCACGTCTCAGTGGGAGGGCTAAAGCTGTAGCCCACTTCCTCTGTCTTCTCAATTGTGATTGGGAATCTTTATGATCCATGCTGTAACCAAGCCGCTTTTCTCCTACAAAAGCCAGAATGTTTTTCTCTTATAATGCTGTGTGACTAGGCAGAATCAGTCTCTAATTACTGTTCATACCTTTCTGCCATGCATTATGAAACATTTGACAATGAAATTACTTTCCAAGTGGGTAAAAGCATGTATGGTGTAAAACATTTAGTGTATCTTTTGGGCTGGTGGTTAAATCTATTTCTCTCTTTTCATCACCTTTATTAAAAGAAGATTATTGTAGCTGGGCTACATCTGTTTGAGCTGCAGCTTATTAATTTGCTTTCTTTCTCTATTCTTGAAATGCATGAGAATGGGTGATGGGAACAGGCTGTGGTAAGAATTGCTGTATCAAACTTTGTAGAGCTTTATAAAAGATCTCATATGCTCTAAAGGGTATGTGATCCAGAGCTGCACCAAAAAGGAATTTTGGTGACCATATACTTTGTAAATGTAGGTTTTCTTCACAAAAGGAGAAAAATATTTCTAGGTCAGACATATGTTGGTTAACACTTCCTTTGTAGAAGGGCATTGCCTGCTATATATCAGAATTTTTGAGGAGCAGTGAGTATCTTTGACCATTTTGTAGTGAACCACAAGGTGTTCTTACCCTGCATTCATTAAAGAGGCACTGTAGATTAGACTGTCTGCCTCTGACTTCCTGTCTGTGTTGTTAGATTGTAGTAGCTTTGGGAATGGTAGCATTCTGTTGTTCTGGGGTTTGTTGTTGGGTGGTTTTTTGTTTTTCTTGCATGGTTGGTTTGGCTTTATTAATTTTTTCTAAAGCTTATAACTTTTTTCAAGAACCATTTAGACATTGATGTAGAAGTCCTGTATGTAGGCAATAGGTGACTTCTTGAGTCAGGCTGTAAAGTAGCTCTGACATTTTTTCACTGATATTCACAATTTCAACATAACAATAAAGCTAAAAACCATTATCTAGCAATTATCTAGTAATTGCTATAACGGCAACCCCACAACACTGCTGCTTTAAGATTATGGGTGCTAACACAGGTCTATAAAAGGATCTGCACCCTAGTCAGCATTTGGCAAGGTCCATTTTCTCCTTTTAAGATTGTTATAGTTGATAATTGCCAAACCACATTGATGCTACTGTGTGATTACTTACATAGGATAACTTAACTTTGTTTCTGCCCAAATCTTGTTAGGTCCTCATGTTGCCACACAAGAGCTCAAGCCAGCAAGCAAGGAGGACTCAGTATATGAGATAGTCCTATCTGGTGAGTGCATTATTTTTTGTCTTCCAGTTAATTTATATTGAATGTAAGTACACGCAAACTTCCATATGAGTTGTAGGAGCATCTAGAATGGCAGGTTCTTGATAAAGTAAGTATGTTCACAGTGAGTATGTGATGAGCCCACTAAAAAGTAAGTACATCTATGCTAGTACATCTATGCTGTTATTAACTTCCCTGTTCTAATACCTATTTTTCAGTGGAGAATTAGATTGCTACTTTCATTAAAACTAATTCATAACTCTTTTCCTCCAAATCAATTGAAATGATAGCTTTTTGCATTAGTGAGTCAACTTGCAGAGAGCACAAAAGCTAGAGTACTTGCTGAACAGCAGGTGTTGGCTTAGCAACATTGCACAAGTTAAAGCATGAAGAACAGCAAAAATAAACCTGTTCCTAAAGTACATACAAAGTTCCTAGTTGCCAAATAATATCCTATTATTTCTTGGTTAGCTGGAGAAACTGATCTAACTGAAGTTATCTCTGGAAGATTTGCAAAATACTGGCGTGATATTTTAAGGCTGTAATTTTGCAGCATTTATGCTGCGTTTTCTTCTAGTGGGAAACTTAAAGTACTGTCTGTTTCCTGTTGTGGTATCTGTACTCTTAGTACAGGGATGCCCCAAAAATCAGTCTTCCTATTGGTTAATCTTCAACACCATGTGGTTTTATGTTTCATTCATTCAAAGGATGGATTTAATTTTAAAATAATTTCATAAAGGACAGATATTATTTTCAGCTGGTGTAATTAGTCTGACTGTAAAATTCTTGCTGCTGTGAAACCAATTCCAGTTGTAAAATTACTTTGATCATAAGCAACCTTAACAAGCTGGGTTATGCTTGGCTCATTTATTCAGCCTAATTGCTCTAATAAATGAGTTTCAGTAACTGATGTTGCTCTGCAATGGAAAACTGACATGTTGTACTTCTAAGTTTATCTCCAGTTCAGCAGATCTGAAGTGTTTTGGCTGGGACTTGCAATTCTGGATATGCTGTTCTTCAGGTTGTAAATGTCTCTGCCAGACCCGGTAAAGTTCACTTACTCTGGATCTGGTGCTATCGCTCCAGTGAGACTTTGCTGCTGCATAGGTATGACTTGCATTGCTAAGTCAGTGAGCTGTACTTCAAAACTTCATTTACTCTTGGAAAGAATGTGAGCTGTGTAATACACCTACACTTTATTGACCACCAAATAATACAGAGTACATCTAAAATTGAAGTGAGGCATGAATAAATTTTCTTGTTAGATGACTAACTGAACTTCTGTCTAGAAGGCATGAAAGAAAAGGCGAGTTATGAAATGAAATGTCACTGCTAACAGGTACAACATCTAAAGTGTTTTCTTATAAAAGGCTTTCCCTATGGATTGGAGAAGATATCTGCCGTTATCTACTTTTTGGATATGCTTATTTTAGGTTTTTATGAACCTATGCTCATGGAAGGCAAAAAACTGACAAGTTTTTCTACTGTATTGGAGTATTTTCCCTCCATAATTCTACTGACCTGCCAGGATGGCAAAGGCAGCCCTAAATGGGTTTGAAGAGGATTTGTGTCAGGTTGAGTAACTGCAGCATGAAAGGCCTGATCCAGCAATGTTAAGGGTGTACATTTTATCTATAGCTTCCCTAGCAATAGGATCTCACAGTATCATAAAAATCTGCAGCTGGCTAAAATCCAGATGGTTATATATACTTATATCTTAACCCTTCTTGACACTAATAATGTAATTTTCTATAGACATATTAAGTACTTAATATTTTTTGTGTGGATTAAATAATGTAAAACCTTAAGTCTGTCTCTTAAGTCTGTCTTGCTCTCAGTGAATTGATTATCTATGCTTCTATATTAGAGCCCTCTAGGAAGTTTAACTGCAAAATGAGAGTGTGTTATTTTATGTATTTGCAGGGGCTTTTTTGTCCTGGAGAGTATAAAGAGCACCTGTGTTGACCTGTAATCCTATATATCTAAACACAGTCTCTGAAGTTTTTTTGCCCAGACTGAGGAAATGCATTTTTTTCATTAAATGTTCCTAAACTTTCTTACAGGTGCTCCAGTGGAAAAAAATATCTCTGTAGCCAGTCCAACTAAAGTTGAACTTATATGCAAATTAGGTGAGGATTCCAGTCTGAAAAATCCTCAAGTGACTTGGAAAAAGGGAGGTGAAACAATCAGTCACACCACTAAAACTCAGAACAGCTGGAGCATCCAGTAAGTAGCATTCTTTACACTGTGATTTGCAGATTCTAGTGAGTTACCATATTATATATGTTGCCCAATACTAGTAATGTGTATATTGGAAAATGGACAAATGCAAAGATTAATCAACATACTGAAGCTGGTGGGAGGGAGAAAGTTTGCTCCTGTTTTTCCTCTAGTGCATGAAAAACAAAGTTCTTTTTTTTAAAAAAAGAACATAGAATAAGGAAACAGTTCCTTGAAGTCCAACAATTTTTTCAGTAAGTGAAATAATGATCAGTCTGAGATTACAATATTTTAGCAATTTCTTTTTCTACTCCCTAATTTTCCATGTGCTCTTTTCCACCTTATTGCTGCTTTCCAAGACTATTGAAGGTAGCAATGGTCATTTTCTTTTCTTCATAGTTAACAAAAGGTAGATGTGAAATTTTACAGTAAAGATATTTTGAAGGTTTTGTTAAGTCTTCCAGATTTCTACAGAAACTCAAAAAATGTTGTAGAAGCCTTTCTACAATTGATACAATTTATTGTTCTTTAGAATTAGGCCAGTTACACATTTTAACTGACTAGTTGTCATTTGATTTCTCTATAGCTTTAGGAGCAGTAATATTTACATAAATTTCGGTTGTAGAAAATACAATAAGAATAAAACTGTTACTTTCCTGATACTCCATATACATAGACATGTAGATCTTTCTCAAAGTGACAGTAGAATGTATAGTTTGCCAGTGAAGAAGATGCTGTTCTTCATTAGATGAAAGCTCTTTAAAACTGTTTTTTGTGTTGATGAGATAACTTAAATGGTTTCTTCTTCCTGAAGCCCTATATAGGATGCGCTTCACAGTTCAGATGGTGAACCCATGTCCAGTTCAGTAATCTGTGATAATGCTGCATAAAGGTGGCCTTCTGTCAGTGTGAAGGGTGAAAATGGTGTTTATGATCCAAAGCGTGCTTGTGCTTTTCCATTTTCTTAAAAACATTACACTGTTTTTGCATTACGCTAAACCTGAATACTAGTGTTGCAGTGATGTTTTCTACTCCATTACTAATTCTTACTGGGTTTTTTTAGAATGCTAATTAGCAGTCACCTGTAGCAGTAAAAAGAGAAAATATTAAAAAGCCCCCAAATTAATGATTTTTCTTTTTTTTCAGACTGACCATCTCAGAAAGCAGTCAGCTGGGAAGTTACACTTGTATTCTGAAAGGTGAAAAAGAACTCACTGCTACATTTCATTTGCATGGTAATTTAATTAATTTGTATTTATTTTAAATTTTTGTTTCAGCTGACCACTGCAAAGGTTTATTAATATTCTTTCTGGATAGTAGGGAAATTGCAACATAATTTGATAAGTTATGACTAGTAGAGTCAGACTAAGTGAAAATAACTATCAAAGTAATTTCTGTAGCATGGATTGAAGGATCTTGAACCAAAAACTAAAAGCCTTTTAAAAAAAATTCTAGTAACTAAAAGAGCATGCAAGTCTTTTTTATTTTCACCCTTCTTGACGAATTGATTTTTCCTCCATCTCTACAGTAGATGTGAATACACTTTACTTTCTTGGGGCATGAGAAAAAAGGATGGTGTCTCAGAAATTCCTTCAGAAAGCAGAGCAAATAGTTTGCAAGTTGAATCTGAGATTTGGTGTTAAAAGTGAAGTAATGATTGGTAAAATGGAGGCAAGATTTTTAAAACTGCATTTGTATTTCTGAAACAATACATTATTACTTCAATGTTTCTTTTATTCTGTAATACTATAAGAATAGTATTTAGATGAACAATTAGTGTGCTTCATTGGGCAGCATAACTGCCCTTTCTTCTGTTTTGTGTTCTCCAGTAATGTTACTCTGGAAGTACTAGGTGAAATTCAGTTGTGTGGAAGATGTGTGGAAATGATAATACAAGCTGCTGAGCTGATGAATAACTGTAATGGGAGATACTCCTTTCTCTGTTCATACCATCCAAATTTTGCAAAGAGCAATGCAGTAATTTAATCTGTGAAGGCCGATATAGGAGTGTTTTTCCCTAAACACAGGCTCTGAGAAACCCTAACTATTCAAATCATTACCTTAACCCCAGCTAAATTAAGCAGTGGGACTCTCTAGTTCTTCAGCTGCAAGTTGCCTTTGTTCTGTGGAATAGCCAGTAATAGAACTTGAATGAACTTGTGTGGGTTCAAATATCAAATATTGATACCTGCTTTCAGACGTTCAGCCAGGAGAAACTAGCTTGCAGTGCTGAATAAAGACAAAAGTTTAAGTTTATTCAGGCTTTTTAATCCCTAAAAAATAATTATGTATTTTTCTTGTCAGCATGTGGCTAAGGTTTAGTTGAACAGCCAGCCAAGTCAGTGTAGATGGAAAAAAGTCCAAGGAGACTTTATTTTTTTTTTTTTTCTCTAAGTACACAATAACTATTATGGTAAGGGCAGCAATGACTCAAGAGGAAAGTCATCTTTTCCAGGACAGTGCATAGGACTGGTTGATTTATTAGAAGAAGATCAGAGAATAGCTGCATGATGGTTGAATGCTGCCACTTCTGATGCCATAAAAAGTACTGGCTTGATGCTTTTTAAGATTAATGCAATAGTGAAGGAAATGGGAAAGAGAAGTCCTTGACTCTTCCAGTCAATAATGCAGGGAGAACAATTTTCAAACTGAAAGATGAGTAATGTGTTGGTATAGACTCAGTGACTTAAGTCATCACTGCTGTAACTAACAGTAATAACTTTTCCACAGGGCAGTTTGGGATTATTGGATGTGTTACCTCTCCTCTCCTGCCCCCCTGATTCCTGGCCTGGCATAACCCCTCAGATTTTGAGGAGTTACGTTTTTACTCAGATTTGCAGATATTTAGATAAATTCCTGTACATTAGATATTTACAGGAAGTTAATAAACAACAGAGGACATTCATGGGTATTACAAAATGTGAAGTGCTGCTAGTTTCTAAAAGAGTAGAACAGATTAATTTATTCGCCCTTTGTTCAGGGGACCCTTAAGCAGCGCTCTGAGATACGTGCACCATGAAATAGCTCTGTTTTTTAAAACTGTGGAAATCTGACTGGTGCGCTTGCTGGTGCTGACACCTGTCTGTTTCTTCAAAAGTTGGCTTTGTCTGTGCAGCAGAAGTATTTTGTCACCAAATTTGGTATGATCCACTTGCAAAAATACCTGTGACAAGCCTTGCGTGTATTCAAGGTTTAACTGCTACAGAGCCAGATCCCAGAAGTTGTAACAGATATTAATTTCCTTAATCATGGCTAATTCACATGTAATCGTGGCTAAATCACGTGTATTGGTGGCATGCCTGTAGCTGAGCTTTGTCACTTGTCAGTGTGGCTAAATCTCTTCAACTGCTGCATCAGCTTGTTGTGCTGGGTATGCAGGGTGTTTTATCCCAACCTGCTTGTGTGTTCTCTTCTCTACATTGCAAGGGAGATTGCAGCAGTAATTAGTAAGGTCATCCCTTTTAATGACAGCACAGAAGATACTCTGCCACTGTTTAAAAGGATAGTGTTTAATGATTAAAACACACTCATTAGAGTGAGTCAACTTCACTAGTAAAGTCTTGTTGTATGGTGCAGCAAATTCTGAGACTCAAAACAGCATTCTTATTAGCAAATTGGTTTCCTATATATTTCTGTATAGGAAACTTAAGTTTGAATACACATGAGAAGCAGACTTTTTTGGTTAAAAAATAATTTGTGCCCACCGGTCAGGAAGGTGAGAAGGCAAGAGCAATTTTAGCTTGTGTCAAATAGTTCATCATAACTGCTGAAAGCAAATACTTGGCCTGTTTAGTCTAGTGTGATCACAAAAATCTAAAGTATGTACTGGATTTGTATTTAAAAAGTAGAGCAATCAGACTTGAAGTAATTCAAAATGAGTGGATCTGAGGGAAGCCTATTGGTAAAAATCCTAATAAAGAGGGAAAGGAAGGGGAAATACATATACTTCAGTATAATGCATTTGCTAAGCTCTAACAGTATCTGGGGGATAGTCTGTGTATGTTCAGCTGCCTTTCTGGGCACATCTTTTTGGAAGCTTGTGGGGCACAAGCAGTTACAATGGCTAGGACAAGTAGCTCTAAAGTTAAACTGATGTCTTATTTCTTGTTGACTGTATTCTGTCCTCAGCAAGATTGGAACAAAATCTCTAAAGTCTAAAAGTTCTGTTTATTGGCATACACCAAAAGTCATTGCTTCAGCTCAGAAAGCGTTTGTAACTACAAATATCTAACAATCTGCAGATTTTATTCAGTTACAGAAACATTCTCTGTATGTACAGTTTGTCAGATACCATTATGTAGTTGCATTGAGCTGAAATAGACTTCCATCAGTTTCTTCAGATTGAGTGAAATTGCAGGAAAATTACGTATTTGTTTCTAGTATACTAGAACTGAAGCATATAGCTTGCAGCTGCCAAGGAAGGGAAAGAGGAAATGGGCAAGGGTAGAAATCATGGTTTGATTTTTTTTTCACTTGACATTTGATATTAATTGGCAACTTTCAAGATCACACAGCAACTGAAAATAGGATTTCTCTAGTATTCTGCACAGATTATATACTTGAAATAGCAGCTGAAATGACTCGTCATTTATGTTGTGTCATGAATGATAGAACCATGAAGGGTTTAAGTAGAAAAAGTGAATGAAGTACTATAAATGAACAACCTAAATATGTTCTTTGTAACACTAATGAAAACCT